>NC_046374.1:23559381-23669381 GCF_011125445.2 Fundulus heteroclitus | reverse complement strand
AGATTAAAAACACATTTGTTTAAAATTCCAGTTTAACTGTTTTACTGTTTTTAATGTTCTTTTTTGTTTCTACATTCTATCACTACTTGCTTTTATTCCTATATTTTAATCATGTAAAGCACTTTGCATCGTCTCTGTACTGAATTGTGCTATATAAATAAATTTGCCTTGCCTTGCCTTGACTGAAAGTCACTACCTCTGCAAGCTGTCCAGAGGCCCTCACAGGAAACCTATGGACACCCTTCTGATCCCACGCTAAGGCCTCTACAGGCCCAGCGTAGCCCACCGGAGAGCCGGGTAGAACTCACCCAGGCCGGGACTCCCATGGTAGTGAGGCCAGCGGCTTCCTCGCCGCCGGCCCATAAAGGAGGAGTCGATATTGTTTACAGTCACAAGGGTTGCTTCCCCTACAGATGCAAACAAGTAATCAACTTACAATTATTGTTGCTTACTGGTTTATTAGATTAAAGTCGGTTGATTGATCAAATCAGTCAACTTTAGATTAACTCAATCAATATCTTGCCTCCCTAGTCCGGACTGGACTGAAGAAGAGGTCTTTTCCATGCTGCACCTCCACCTGCAGAACTATAACAAATCGCCATTAGCTGGTCTAAACTGAACACTTAGTGACTTTAAAGGACCTGGAAATAAGTTCATCTTTGTGGATGCTTTTAAAACTGATAAAAGATATTTTTAATGTGCAATATCTTTGAAATTGTGTCTAAAAAATAACCCTTATCGTCAAACAGATGTTTGATCTTAATTAGAGCGTCTTGGTTTAATCCATGTGAAAAAGGTAAACTGAGCTACAAGATTATGGATGAAATTCCTTAAAATGAAAAAAGAAATTTAACTCAAGCTTCTAAAAGTCCACCCCAACCTCTCTTTCTCTACAACCAGGTGCAACACCTGCTCAACAGCGACCGTAGGTGCCTCCACAACATAGTGACACCCTTTTCCCGCTGACTGGAAATTCAAGTGAAGTAAAGAAAACTTGGGTTTTGTGAGTGATTGTGCCACCTGATATTGTCCATATAATTAGCCTTGTTTACATGCACATTCTTTACGATCAGATTAAAATGTATTCAGATAAAATAATCGTATTCTACCGTTTATATGGGCACACAATAAATCCCATCATAATGTGCGTTTACATGACCCTGGCTTTACTCAGAATAGAACCACTCTGACATGCGCAGTTATTAAACTCCCCTAAAAAAAAAAGGGTATCACAATGTTCATATTGGCTTGTTTGCATAACGCATTTTTATTCAGATCGGACATTTATTCCGTTTACTTTCATCCATGTAAACGTAGCTAATAACACTTTTTTCTCCCCACATGTTGGACTTCAAATTGTTTCAAATACCCGTAAAACCTTTCTCAGATTGAAGGGCAACAATAATTGCTGATGTCTTGCTGCTTAGGGAATGTGTTAAAACACACCTGTGAGCTCCAGACCAAAACTCCACAGGTGGATGGTATAAAATCAAAAAGGGTGTATTTTCTTTTTCCTGTGATTGTGACATAATCTGCTTTTAAATTGAGCTGCTTTACCTAATCAGTTACGCTCATTTTAAACTTCATCTCCTAGCATCACTATGATAGCACTTGTGAATAAAACAACAGCGTCCCAGTGCTAAGAAAGAAATTAGCAAAGTTCTGTCCAGGTAAATATAATAAAACTTTGATGTCTGACTGCAAAAGCAGAAAGGGAAATGTGTTTTATTTCAGGACATTAGTTAGTAATCACATCATACCTCCTCTTGGAGTTGAGGCACAGAAACAGACACTAAAAATAAATATTAATAGCAGATTCACTCAGAGTACTGCCTTTGTGAAACTCTTTAAAATCCAGCATGATAGAACAGCAGTTATACTTAGAAATCTCATTAAATTGTATTTTTTACTTTTCCACCCATTATACCCAGTACACAAATGAGGAGTAAAGTTCAATGAAAAGCTTGTAGAAGAGTGAATATGTAAACCAACTGTATATAGGATAACAAGCAACATAATATAATCCACGTAGAGTTGCATCTGAGCAGTTTTGCTAAGACTGACTAAGAGAATGAGAAGTTCTGCTGTGGTGGCAGCAACAAATGCAGCTTCTGGTACAGCTTGATCCACAAATAGCACGCCGACTCAAATAGATCTCCTTTGGTTTCAGCTCAAAGTCTCAATCGGAAAAATTGTCTCCATCCGAAAACTAAAGAGTGAAGTCAGGAAATAAAGAAAATCTGTAGGAAAGATGTCTGCCAGAGCTCATTTTTAGATGGCGGAAACTCAAAACGACTCAGTCTACATTGACTTTTACTAAAAAGCTACTTTTTTTTGTATGTTCAATAGCTATTTCGTCCCTTGGCTCTCCAGGTAATGGATTTTTAGCAAGATGTGCTGCTTTTCTTTCCTTGTATGAACCACAAACAACAAAAATTAAATTTCAATCCCTCACAGTACTCCTGGTTCCTAACCCGGAAACCTGCACACTCAGGTTTGTGGGCAAGTTTATTTTTATTATTATTCAGAGTTGCCCATTTCATCAGAGATTTTTCAACCACTAAGCATTACATTCCCAATTTCTTGAGAAGCATGAAAATAGCAAAAAATAGTCTCCCTCACCAAGCTTTAACGAGGTTTATTTTGATGTAGTACGTTTAGTTATACCGGCCATCAAGCTTAACAAGCATTTAAAAGTTACAACCTGCATAAAATACATGAACATTTTGATGTTGAGTCAGTGTGCAAAAGAAACTAGTTTGTTATAACTAATGGGCTTGTTGCAGTTATAACATTTCCATCACTTCCAAACATTTGGGCTTGTTTTAGGACTTATACAGCACCAATGTGCCGGTATTTTGGCAGTCAAGCCAAACATGATTATGACTGCTGGTGCTAAATGCATTATCATTATTATTATTATTATTATTATTTTTTTTTTTATTTTTTTTTATTTTTTTTCCAGTGTCCTGTCTGGCAATAAGAATTTTTCTTAATGCCAAAAAGAGCTCATCAGATTTGACTTTCACAAGTGGAGCAGAACTGCTTTTGCCATAGTGCTCCGCTTGATTTATGAATGTGAATAGTTTTATTATGATTCATGTGGGGAATATCTCAAATGATATGGACACTACAATGGGAAAGTAGGAGAGGAAAGGAAGAACAAGAGAAAGGTGAAAGAAAGAGGAGATAAAAGGAAGAGAATGATAAAACAGTTTAATTGAAAAGCTGCAGTTCCTATATTGTCCACGAGGGGCGCTGTGTTTTACTCAGTAGATGGAAGCACTGAGCTTCAGATGTGGAAAATAGATTTTAAATCATTTCTTAATTTTTATCTGTTTGATGTATTTTGTCATGTAGGACAGTGTTTTTAAGTTCCAAAAAATGTGAATAAATGTTTTTCAACATTGTACAATCACTGTGATCAATTATTATACATAATGCACAAGTAAAAGTATTGTTGAAATTGCACATACTTTTCTTAAAAACGCTGCGGTTATTCATAATATATTCTGTAAAAATGAAATTAATTTAATATAAAAATCAACAACAAGTCCACATTTATTAGTTCTATTTAATCTTGCAATGAGTTTACTCGTGTGGCCCTCTTGAGATCAGATTAAGCTGAATGCGGCCCCTCAACCAAAATGAGTTTGACACCCCTGGTTTAGGGTGATGGACGCCTTCCCATCTCAAACATAAACCATTAAAATGCCAGTGAGAGCAGATTAATTGCAGATTATTTGCTTCAAAACTGATCCTTCAGTTTCATTGTTTTATTATATGCTGAGAGATCAATTTAAATCAGAAACAAACTTCTTGGCTGAATTAAAAAAAACAAAAGAATTTAAAATCTATCGGACGTATGAGTAATTTTGGGCATAAATGTAAATTCAATCTGAGGCCATCTCTCTGACCCTTCAACTAAACTAATGTTGTGCCAGTTCAGACGTGACAGAAAACGGCATCAATTCGGGACGTAACGGACTGCGTTACCCATGATGCAATGTGGTCAAAATGGCCACCAACTCATGTGGTCAAAATCATAGATATCCATAATAAAGGCTAGATGTCTTACGGCGGAGTCTCAAACGTCATCACCGGCGGCCATCTTGCCTCAGGCAAGCTTTCTGGCGTGCTCTGTGGTACCTAATGTAAGGTGAGTGATCAGCACGAACACAAATACTCTTATCTCATTGAATTCTTGACGGATTTACAAACAGTTTGGTTTCTTACAAACGTTATGAACGTGGCTATAATTCTTGACGCTTGAACTTGTCAAAATTGCAGATCTTCTTGTTGAAAAATGACTTAATCATGCAGCATAGTTGTGCATCACGGCTACTTGCGCAAGTTATCAAGGCTGAGACCACTGGTCAATTATATAGGTTTTACTGACACCAATAACGATTGTATGACAATTAATCTTTGGTGTAAATTTGAGGGAAATCAATCTCACAATGGTCCAAAAAAATAAATGTTCCCCTAATTTTCCCATGGTTATTATAAATTATTTTAATATACCAACTCTTATTTCAGGATTTGCTGAGCGACGGGCTCTGAAGAAGCGATCCTGTGATATCTGCCGTGCCAGCTTCGTAACAGATGCTGCATCTGCCATCCAGGACCAGAGCTACCACCTGCTGAAGTTAAAAAACAATGGAAATCTGGTGATTCCATCAGAAGGCACAGTGATGGTAGTCAGGGCAGCAGAGTGGGTCATTCGTCAGACCTGTCTATGGCAAAGACAGTCACCACCATACGCTGTTAACGTTGGTTGTGTCCTTGTTTTTTTAAGTTAAGGCATGCACCACATTGCCAAAATAACTAACCTTAGCTTACAGAGCAACAACATGCAACAGAAGCTCAATAAAACCGTCCTTTTCAAAGGGCATTAACCAAGCTATGTTTTTTGGGTCATTTTTTAAATCTCTGTCTTCCATGTGTATACCATCACAGTAGTGTAGGTGGGGATTTCAACATGCTACATCTATATATACTTGTGAAGGGGACTATTGTACCAATTTTTATAGCAAATAAATGTCACTTTTATAATGGTTTAAAAATAGGAACTTTTGTGTAATTACTCCTGATATATAATCCGAATAGTCTACATGAAACTTCAAAGTGTTACCTTTAATTTGAAACCTGGATTATGCTTCTACACCAAGAGGTTGCCACACAATAAGCCTTTTTTGTCAGTATTTCATATTTTATTATAACAGTAATATTCATATTATAAAAGTATGTATGTTAATATCAATAAATTAAGACTGTGAAATAATTAATCACACCCAAATAAAAGTAATTGAATAGAACATACAGGTGCAATAAATATACACATGCACAAGGTATTTATGTTAAATCAATATATGCTATTAAAACTCAGTGTACAGAATGGCAAGATGATATATACACACACACACATACATATATATATACATATATACATATATATATATATATACATATATATATACACATACATATATATACATATACATATACATACACATACATATATACATACACATATATATATACATACACATATATATATATATGTGTGTGTGTGTGTGTGTATATATCATCTTGCCATTCTGTAAACTGAGTTTTAATAGCATATATTGATTTAACATAAATACCTTGTGCATGTGTATATTTATTGCACCTGTATGTTCTATTCAATGTTCTTTTCATATAAAATTCCATGGTTATAATTATTCATAAGTGTGCAGTGGCATAACTACATGGCTGACTTTTGTTTAACAAACCAAACAGTTTGAGAATCGTTAGACAATTGAGGAAGTTATGGTTGTTTAAGTACATGCGCCATTGAAACACAATGTTACGAATGAGCGAGCTGCCTGTGGCAAGATGGCCGCCACGTGCGGACGTCGACCCCCATTGGCCAGCAGCGCGGACGAGACATCTAGCCTTTATTATGGATATCTATGGTCAAAATGGCCACCAACTCCCATCACGCAACACGGCAAAATGGCCGCCGATCAAGAAAACGGCATCAATTCGGGACGTAACGGACTGCGTTACCCATGATGCAATGTGGTCAAAATGGCCACCAACTCCCATCACGCAACACGGCAAAATGGCCGCGATCAAGATAAGGTTGCTATGGTGATGGCTATAAAAGCCGATCACACACGACAATCTTCCTTCTTCCCTGGCTTTTAGCCAACCCGAGAAGACACGCACAGCTGATTCCCACGCCACGTGTTCGATTGCTCGCTGGACCGAGATTTTTCGACGCAACGGTTATTCCCTGCTTTTTATAACAGGAGGTCGACTTAAATAAGTACTTTTAAATTCCCTCTGATCAAAAGACTGAGAGACGCCGGATCTCCCAGTGATCGAAGAGGACCCCGCTTTGTCTGGCCAACAAAGCGACTGTGAACCCGGAGGAAGAAACGAAGGAGCTTCTTCCCCGTCCCGCTGCAGCCTGCGGACATCTGCGCTCGTCAAGACGCGTCCAGAAAGCCACACTCGGAGCGCTCCGGACCAGCCCCGAGGCACCTCAAAGTAACGGGGTCTCCCCTTTTATTTCTGTCTCACCAACAGGGTGTTTAGAAGTGCCTGGGCAGGCGTTAGAACTTTGTAGGTGTTGGTTAATGCTTTTATTCCACGACGAAGTTGGAATTATTTTGCTGAACATTTTCTTTGTATGTGCATGCATTTTACAATTGATTTGCTGTGTTGATTTGTGATCCATCAAGAACCCCGCCGTGGGTCACTGCTTCATTCCTTTCCATCTTCTTCCCTGCTTCCCCCCTCTCTCTCTTTTCGCTTCTTCTTATTAGTTTAATTTCTTTGTCCGAGCTCAAGTCGCGGGCTTTGCTTTAAACTCCCAGTTAGCTGCCCCCTCTCGAAGCGAGGCATTACCCATCAGCGTAAGCGTGGTTACGTCATTAGGACCTCCCCTCATACGTCATCGTAGCAGCCATCTTGGGAGGGTGACGTATATCTGAACTGTAGGTAGCTTAGCTGAACTAGCTTTGTGTAAGACATCAAAGCGTCCAGTGAGATTCCCGAAGCTGTTCTGTCTATCAATGCTGATACGTGAAATGCCGGTGTTTCGAGGGCGGTGTTAAACAACTTTGAGTTAAGTTAAGATCTGCTAACCGCTCATTTTAATCCATTGTTTATTTTTGTTTTGTTCTTTATTTCCACATATATTTTTGCATGTTTTAGTTTAGTAATGAGTAAGAATTCCAAAGTTGTTGAATCAGAGAATTACTGTAACAGGGAATTGCTTTTGGTTCAATAAAACCAACGACTGCGGAATAGACATTGTTTTGTGTTCAGTCCAATTCACAGTTACATGGTTATTCAGAAATCAGAGCTAACCTCCTTTGGAGTTAACATCTGATATTAATACAGAGACAATATCATTGGATGGTGATAAGGAATAAGGATTTAAACTCTAATTGCAGTTACATTGGGGTTCTCACAGCCTGCTGGATAAACCTGGTCGGTTAACAGTCCGACCAGATCATTTATTCCAGCATAAATGAGTTCATAACAGCAAATTAACTAATGCATTAGGGGTATAAATATTTATAAGCTTATAGCTAACATCACCACCATTTGAACTATATTTGTTATAGCGGAATTTTGAGTTGAATGATTTATTATTTAAATTATAATACCAAATTATAATTATTAATAATAATAAGCATATTCAACCAGCTTATGGCATAACACTAAACTTAGACCTGCTTGGAGTTTCCAGGTCATTTTTATCAGTCAGTCAAAGAAAATAACACACCCTTATAACCAGGGGTAACGTGTAAAATGAGCTCCCATGTAAATCTCAGCCTCTCCATAACCGTTCAGTTTGTTTCCTCCCCACTTCTCCGACTGGAAGGCTTGTAATCTTTTTTTTTGTAATCAGTTTCTTTATGCAACATCAAACAACATCGCAGCTACAATCCTCGTTAAATAAATGTGTAATTTTAGCACCGCTTTGAGATATTCTATCACTTCCCAAACAGAAGAGCTGCAACGTTAGCAACAATAGACATGAACACAAACGACGCTGCAAATGTAAAAATCCATACATATGTAAACATGCGCATTATAATGTATTTGGCTCAAGGTGTGTGATTTCCACGCATAAACACATTTATTTATTTTTTTTGCTGGCAGACTTGTTCAATTACTGGCAGCAGCGCACACACACCGTTGCAGACACGTATTGACTGTGGTAGATCAAACATCCTTGTTAAGATAACCTCATGACCGAGCAAACAGAGCTGGTAGCAGTGAATCTGTGTGCGTGTGTGCGGTTGTGCGACATGACTGCATAAATCCACAAGGCAAGATGGCAAAGAGTATCTGTGGCTTTCACACTTCACTCCCACTCTAAAGTGAAAGTTTTTTTTTCATTTTTTTATCAAAATGAAAAGTCAAATGAGTGCTTGACAACATGAAATCACTTCTCTGCAGCACTCCAGAACACACCATGGCTACAAATCAACCAATAATAATGTTAAAAAGGCTGTCTGTGCCCGGCAATCAACATTGCACTTTACAGGAATGATGATGAGCAGCTTTTAGCCACACATTTAACCAGCTGGCAGCCAATTATGACAACATAGACCACACTGACCCCCGCTAACACTCCATTACAGCAGAAAAATCCCTCCGATAAAATGTAGTGAGAGGGCAGCTGGTTGGGACGGGGAGGCATCATCATTTCTGTGACACCAAACGAGGAGGAGAAGCCAGTGATTTGAAAGCGGATCAAAAATACAAAAAAATAGGACATTTTAAGCTAAAAGATCCTTCATAAGTAAACATGATGTCTGCCTGATCTCATGAAACGGGATCTGAATAACGCGGCTATTCAAACAGCGGGTTTTCTCCCATTTTTCCCCTCCGATTTAAACAAATCCTTCTACAACATAAACTCGGGGCGAATAGCACCACATTCTGAACTTTTACCACAGCAATTTCCTGTCATTTCAAGCCAGCAAATTGACACAAAAACAGCTTTGCAATGTGCCGGAATTACATGCAAAAATGCGACTGGAGCGGCTCGCCCATTTCTATGCAAAGTCATGATATCGTATTATCCAGACTGCGAAGAATCAATCTTCGGCTGATACTGGAGGACTGCGCCACCTGAACAGACCGGAACGACTGATTGATCTGATGGCTCAAACGGATACAGAGCGGATAAAAACATTTTGAATTACCAGACCTTGGGGTGTCTGACGGAAAACCACACAGCTGATACTACATCTGTGTGTTTAGGTGAGCAGATATCCATACATTTTAAGCATTTGTTTTACAAAGAGTGAGGTAAAAAGCTTTTAGAAATGTACCTCAAAACACCAGAAGCTGTAATTGCAGCTTAAACGTGGTTAAACAAAGTATTGATACTAATGCATGACGCACCTTTCTGGTTTTTGTTTTAAAAAATCCAAGTTTTCCTTCCACAGATGACAATGCACTACTTTATGTTGGTCAACCGTATAAAACACTGAAATCTGTGGCTGCAATGAGACAAGATGCCAAAAAGTTCAAGAGGTACAAAACTGGTTCACTGGTTGTTCTTTCATTTAGTTGCATTATATTTTGGACATTTGCTGACCGTTTCATTGTTTCCTGGAGTACATATAGGAGATATTTCACAGCTCAGTCCCAAAGTCTTTGAGTTTAAACCATCATCTCATTGTGCACATACAATTTACTCGTTTAAAGAAAAACTTCTAGCCCACCCACGCCATTAGTAAATGCATCCAATGCAGGCCATTCAATGCAAAGCGTGAAAGGAAGCATTCAGTGACCAAACTCCCACATGTGCTGGACTGACTACACTTTAACACGCAGTGTCTGTGCAATTACAAGAGTTTATGAACAAGATGACATTCATCTACTAAAAGAACCATGAAAAGCTGAATAAATCCATATTGAACGTGTAAAAGTAAAGTCCAAGGCTCGCTTTTACTCCCTGGCATGTGAGTCCTACAGCCGCACACACTTCAGACGGGACAAATCTAAGCAAAATGTTAATCTAAAAAAAACACAATACCCTGACCAACACATTAGATATGACAGTCCTTTCAGTTCTGGTTTTAGAGGGAATCAACGGGCTGCTGCGTAACAAAACCTGTCCCCCAAATGCCACCCTGCTTCGATTTTCCCTCAATATTCGCAAACCTGCTACGTTTTAAAAGATTACCTTCGAAGTTGGAGGTAAATCCATTTGAAGGATTCTGTTGAATCTGAAAAGCCCGGTCGTAAACAACATCAATATTGTAGCGCTGCGACTGTTGCTGCATTCATATTTGATTGCAAGCGTACCTCGGGGAGTCTGGCACTTACCCAAAACAAAACAAATGTTTAACAAATTATCGAACTGTTCTGTCTGACACGTTGCTGATTTTTCCCTCCCTCTAATAATGATTAAAGCCGTTTCATCATTGCTGGTAATGGATGCCTCTAATAACAGTCGGGGTGGAGAAGACTTCATCATCTTTCTCACACTGTGCACATATTTGAAAGTGAAGGAATTATGATATTTATATAATCATTTCTTTTTTGTTTTGTCTGCAGCTTGAACCCAACGGGTTCACTGCTAACACCAAGGATACACATCCACAACCTGTGCTGTCACTTCATAATGAACAGTGAGCGTTTACAGGAGTGCACAGATAGACAGGCACACAAACAACACACTTTATTTGTCGAAAAAAAGAAATGCTTTTTCATCAGCCAGCTTTCCCCTGGTAACTAGCAAGGCCACTGCTGCACTGCCACCTACACACAGAAACAATCGTGCCGTCTTCCTCCGCGGTTCTGAGACTGCTTCCTATAACTGCTGTCACAACTCAAAGCGCAAACAAGGACAGACTCGGCTGTACGCGTGACTTCAGCGGCATGCAGTAGGGCCACAAACTTAATGGTTCTGACCTTTCCTCTGCAGGCAACTCGTCCTGCTCTCGTTTTTAGTTTCAAACTTGCCCACAGGCTTCAGGATATTAACGGGAGGAAAACCGAGGAGCTGCTGCAAGCATCAACTTCCTAGAGAAACTTAGCCATGAAAATGTAATTTTGTCCTAAGCAGACTTTGAAATGTATGGAGGAGACTTGTTTACTGTTTTGCATTTCACTGTGAATTGGCACTATGCAAAAAATGTAATTAAGCCTAATAAAAAATATTTTCAGTGATCCTGAACCTTGTCACGTTGCTTCAATGTGAAGAATTTTGCCGTGCAAGACACTTAAAAAAGTTATTTTACTAGTATTAGATTGTTAAGTAGCATTAAGTGTTTTGCAAGTTATTTTAGAAGCGTATTACAATACATTTAATTAAATTATACGCATGCTTTTGTTACACCCGCCAGCATATTATCTTACTGACATTTGTTGTTTTTGCTGGGTGTTTTTTTTTCTGGTTTATCTATATTGTCTGCTTTTTGTACTTCCTCCTCCTTTCCTGTTGTGCTACTTTCCCACCTGCAAATCCTCAACTCATCCAGTCACAGTAGAAGACAACCAGCGGGGCTCCTCTCCAGTGCCAGAGTCTCTGATTTGGTTGCAATAATCCAGCCCTTCGTCCCGTCTTACCTCCAGTGAACTCTAGTTACTTTGCCTCCTGGATCTCTCCTTGTATCTCTACTGAAGAGTCCTTAAAGCCCTCCTGTCAATTCTTGGTACAAAACCTGCATTGAAACTCACCAATATCCTTGGGATCTCAACATTGGTCTGACAAACAGGAAACGTGGGACAACCTACCTCCCTTTTTCATCGACATCAACAAGAGTTCACTTGTGATATTGCTTACTCTCTGATAACAGCTAATAATAATAATAATAATAATCTAACAACTTGACCGTAGAGTCTTAGAATTTAATTCCCAGATAGTCTCCTGATCATTATCAAATGATCAAGAGACTATCTGGTCCTATTCTGTAATAATACCCATTACAAAATGGAAATGTTGCAGAAAATAAACTTATTCAGCCATGATGCAGCAGACCACTGAATCTCAATATACACACCGCTTTCTGATTGGCTACACGTCATATTCAACAGGCTGCGTGTTCGTTTGTCCTCGGGAAAAACGCTAGAATATCAGGCCAAGACTATCCAACATGTCGAATATCCCCGTCGTGAAGTTGGAGCGGTCGCAATGTTCTTCCAAACAGATTAGATCCTTCTTAACAGCCACCCCAATGATCGGGGAGTCCTTAAAATGGTCGGGAAGATCGGGGCAAAAATCAGGCCAATTATCCCGGCATGTGAACCCGGCATTAGGACATGGATTACTGGAATCAGGTCCTGTGGTCTGATGAGACCAACATAAACCTCTGTGGTTAAGATGGCTTCGACGGTGAGAGGCGGCGACCAGGTGAGGAGTAGAAAGACACGTGTGCTTTGCCTACAGTCAAGCATGGTGGTGGGAGTGTCATGGTTTGGGGCCGGGTGATTGCTGCCGACAGCGGGGAGCTGGAGTTCATAAAGGGAACCGTGAAGAAGAGCATGATCCGTTCCATTCAGAAACTGGACCGCAAAGCAGTATTCAAACATGATAACAACCCCAAACACAACTCCAAGACCACCACTGCCTTGCTAAAGAGAACTGAGGGTAAAGGACTAGCAAGTCTCCAGACCTAAACCCTGTTGAGCATCAGTGGGGAATCCTCAAAGGTAACGAGGAACACAAGGTCTCCAACATCCACCAGCTCGGCGATGTAATGCAAATATATATTAAAATATTTACAAAAATGTGAGGGGTGTGCTCACTTTTGAGAGATACTGCAGCTCCCCTACTATTAAACATCTCTCTGGAAGAATAGAAAAACCTCATGACAATTCTGTCTTTTTTCAGACTCAAGATCCAGTTACAAACAGAATTTATATCTGAAGAAAACAATTTGACCACGAGCAGGTTTGCAGAGCGCTAAAGTTTTATTATCAGCGATTCCTTGTGTGTAGCACATCTTACAGCTTTTATGAGTTTGTTTGTTTTTTTCTTTTCTTTTTACTTGTATAAAAAAATGCATTACCTAGTCTTGTAATTCCTTTGAATACAAGTTTGTTACAAAGTTTGAACATCTGCCCTCTTAAATGCTCCATTTCCTCAGAAACAAGACTGGGCACACCTATATTTAAAGCAGCTTTGGGAATTCACTTCCAACAATATTAGCATAGAGATTATTCCAACGGCTTCCAAATGCCAGATAAGATTAGCGGAGCGTGGAGTCTTGCTATCGATGTTGAATTAGACCCAGCTGGAAAACATACATATCAATGATCCCACTTTAACAACAGAGGAAGGAGTAGCATGCGAGTTAAACTTCCTCTGAAACCCTGGATGGAGCAACTTAATGTGTTGGTTGAAGGCAACCCACTGATAGAGAATACATCCTGTTGGGTCAGAAGTGAGCATGAAGCTGGAGACAGTCACTGAGGTAGAAGTGATTAAAGTCAGAGTCTGTAACTTTTTTTGCTGTTGACATTCATCTGAACTAAGAATCTTCTACTCCAGTCCTTGAGGTCTGGTGTCCTGCAACGTTTATGTGCCTCTGCTTCAACACACCCTGAGTCTAATAATCAGGCCGTTAGCAGAACTCTGGAGAACTAGACTTTAAACTGGGATGGTAATTCGGCCATTTGATTCAGTTGAGTTGGACCAGGGACGCTAATGTTCCAGGACATCAAACCCTGTGGACTGGAGCTGAAGACCAGATCATGTGTTCAAAAATCTAATCTATGTAGAAATGGTCACTTTTTGTGACTGAATTACGGCTGGATGATTTGGTAAAAAAGGATATCGATAAAATAGAAATCACAGTAATCGATATAGATAATTCCAGTCTGGGACCCATCCTGGGTCCCCTCCTTTTCAATATCTACATGCTCCCTCTAGCTCAGATCATAAGAAACAACATCAGCTACCATAACAATGCAGGCGACACACAGCTCTACATCACCATGTCACCAGGTGAATATGGACCAGTTCAAGCACTGAGTAAATGCCTAGAAGAAATCAATACGTGGATGTACCAAAATGTTCTTCAATTGAATAAAAATAAAACTGAAGTAATAATCTTTGGACCAATAGAGGAAAGATCAAAAGTTAACACACAGCTTCAGTCGCTTCAGCTAAAAACCACCAATCAGGCCCGAAATCTGGAAGTAGTAATGGACTAAGACCTGAACTTCCAAAAGCATCTAAAGACAATTACAAGGTCGGCTTTCTATCACCTGAAGAACATTTCCAGGGTTAAAGAACCAATGACTCAGAAGGATCTGGAAAAACTAATCCATGCGTTTATTTTTAGTCGAATTGATTACTGCAACGGTGTTTTCACAGGTCTGCCTAAAAAGTGGATCAGACAGCTGCAGCTGATCCAGAGCGCTGCTGCCCGCGTCCTCACTAAGACTAAGAAAGTAGAGAACATCACCCCAGTTCTAAAGTCCTTACACTGGCTCCCTGTATCTCAGAGAATAGACTTTAAAATACTTCTGTTAGTCTATAAATCCCTGAATGGCTTAGCACCTAAATACATCAGACTTGTTATCAGTGTATCAACCATCCAGACCACTAAGGTCTTCTGGCTCCAGCCTACTCTGCATACCTAGAACCAGAACCAAACATGGAGAAGCAGCATTTAGTTCCTATGCTCCACTTATCTGGAACAAACTTCCAGAAAACTGTAAAAGTGCGGAAAGCCTGAGTTCTTTTAAATCAAGATTAAAAACACATTTGTTTAAAATTGCCTTTGAATGCTCTAGTTAAACTGTTTTACTGTTTTTAATGTTCTTTTTTGTTTCTACATTCTATCCCTACTTGCTTTTATTCCTATATTTTAATCATGTAAAGCACTTTGCAGTGTCTCTGTACTGAATTGTGCTATATAAATAAATTTGCCTTACCTTGCCTGCAGTGCAGCTCTGGCCATTTTGCGCTGTTGCTTAGTGACATATTTTTGATAAAGAACACAGAAACACTAAATTCAAACTCAACCCTTTATTCAACCAACTTTTTACCAAAAGTAATGTTTTTTTAAAAGGAATGAAACACATGCTAACAGAACTATTTGAAGGGGTGGAGCTTGATGACAGGGCGGAGCTTGGTGAAAGGGCATTCCTGGGTCTGCATTTGTGATTGGTTGGGAGGATGTAAGGAGAGTAGTACTGCAAAAGTCTATTGAACTTTTTACTGACCCTTCTTTTTATCATATATTATAAGTATTGTTATTGAATTATTGTCTGGCCCTAGACTGAATCAGCAGCATTTAAAATAGATAAGTTATGTTTACGTAAGACAAACTGAGGTTACACATTTAACACTGCTGTTACAGAGAACCTTTATTCAAAAAGAGTAAAAGCATGCAAGCCTAAACCCAGAAATAGCTGTTCAGTAGGTCATTACATTCAGTAACCATACTGTA
The DNA here is from genome assembly GCF_011125445.2 of Fundulus heteroclitus. NCBI lineage: Eukaryota > Metazoa > Chordata > Actinopteri > Cyprinodontiformes > Fundulidae > Fundulus > Fundulus heteroclitus. The sequence continues at coordinate 23,653,956 of NC_046374.1, read as the reverse complement.
CATCAACCCGAATTAACCTTCTAAATGCACTTTTCACTGACAGCTCGAAGCCCGGCTGTCCTCTCAGAGGCGGTACACGTCTTTTCTGATTAAGGATTCATCAAGGTAATTTAAAAGCTACTATATTTATACTCAGTCCCAGCTTACACTGATACCCTTACATAAAATCCAGCCAAACTAATTCCTTTTGGAAGGAACCCAGTTAGTAAACAGAGCCTACCTGTGAGTTATTAAATCATTATATAAACACAGCCAATCTGCATATTTCCACTACCACGTCTTACTATGGCGATCCCTCTGGGATGGAAGCTGGTAATCCTGTCTGATTTAACAAGAGACTTGAGAACGGGGCAGCAGTTCACCTTCCAGCAGGACAGGGACCCTTAATATAAAGCCAGAATGGTTTAAGATCGGGGGCTGCACAACATTAGGAAACCTAATAGCAAATTGCAATGGCAATATTGATTGTGGTTCCCTCAGGTTTTTCTCACTCTTCAGGGTTGTAGTTGTAAATTGACTAAATGTGAAGCTGCTCCAGAGGTACTAGTACTATTACAAGGCATCATGAAAAACACAGAAGCTGTTATAACCCATTTTCCTTTCATTGTGATTAGGAGTGTGTGACACCCGGCGAGTTAAAAAGCACAACGACGCACACAGTGAAACAACTGGAAGCTGAGGACAAGCACTGCATCACAGATCACTGCAAAACCTGTTTGGTCAGGGTGATTCCTGACCAGGGATCATTCCTGACCAGGAATCACCCTGTTGGCTCAACACAGGAGAGCTACCTCCTCAGGACAAGACTCTGCTGTCCACCTACACCTTAAGGACAAAAGACACTCTTTTGAGGACCAAAATGTTCACATTTTGGACAAAGAAGACAGATGGTTTGAAAGGGGTGTGAAGGAAGCCATCTACGTTAAGAGAGAAAAACCAACCTTAAACAGAGGAGGAGGCCTTAGGTTCCAACTCTCAAAAACTTACAACACAGCTATAGGATTAATTTCGGCCAATCATCACCTTAACTCTCACCCTCATTCGGGTGATCAAAACATTGTTCCTTTAAGCCAAGCCAATAACGACCCAGACGACTCCTCGTTACAGAGGAGTGGACATGTTTCGGTTCAGTCTGCTGTTTTAATGGCTTTAACGACCACCCATTACTAAGGGGTGGACCTGTTTCTGTTGTATTTGCATGTTATCTAAGCCATTACAAGGCCTTTGTTAGGCAGCAGTATAAAGCTTGGTACTCCACATTACTCCAGACTTTTTGAATTGAGAAAGCTTCCGGGAGAGGAAGCGAAACGTCTTCAACTACGGAAAACAAGTCCAGTTGCTTTGTTTTTTACTTTTTTTTTGGACTTACCATGACCTGGATGACTGAAAATCTTCACCAGCATTTGATCAAGGTGGAGTCTGCTCACTGAAAACGCCAGAGTACATGAATATGCGTGCACCTCCGCCACCTCAAACAGGATTTTCCTTCAGTTTGGTAACTTCCTGTGCTCTGCTCACCTCACATTGCCTTCACTCGTGTTTGTCCGTCTGTTGCACCTGGCACGCTCGAGTCTGAGCCTGAAGGAAAGTCGCTTTAACCTTTCCTAAATAAGTTGCAGAGGTGTGATTTAAGGCAGCTGGAGCTCTCCTGACAGACTGCTTGTTACAGCTGTCAGCCAGCTGAGGTAAGTTTGACACCTGTAATCTCACTTGCTACGGTTCTCAACCAATTTCTTTTGGCAGAGTTCATACTGCCCAGCCAAGCAAAAAGGGGAAAACAGTGACAACTGAGTTGACCACCGTGTTGGGTAAAAAGTGGTATCATCAGCTTAATATACACCCTCAGCGAGTTTTACCTCCTTGAGAAAAGCTCATGTGTCAGTTCAAGACAACGTCTTTGGCCACAGCTCAGTCAATTTTCACCAGAATAATGCAAAACTATAACTCAAAAAGAGTAATATATATATATATATATATATATATATATATATATATATATAGAAGCAATGAAGGGTTATACCCAAACATGTTTTGGAAAGAAGTAGTCTTGATATCAGAAATCTCGTTTATCATGATTGTTTATTAGTTTGAGTCAAAGGTTTTCTCAAACCAACACAGGAATATATTGAATTTCTATTAACGCATATTTTTCAAAGTAAAACATTTGTGGAAATCAAAAAAAAGTGTTTCTTCTTTATCAAATTGGCAGAGGGTGCTAGCAACTGATTCAAACACAAAATGTGAGATTAAAAAACTACATGTGTCGTCTTTAAGGACAACAAGAGGCAATTCTTAGTCGAGAAAGAGCAAAATGGTATGGTAAAATCCATATTTTTGTCCTAATATGTCCTTTATTAACTACAAGTTTGGAAACAAAAGAAACTTAATTTATTTTTTTGTAAAAATGCAATTTAATATTTAACTTGGCCTATAAAATTGTGAGAGAATATTGGCAAAGGGGCCTTTACAAAAGAACCACCATCTGGTTGGAAACCTAGTAAATTCCTTTTAAATGTGATGATTTTTTTTTTTTAATCTAGGTGTGGACAATAATTCAATATCAATAGTTATCCAGATATAATTTATATATATTTCCGATATTTCACCGTACATACTCTGTCAGCATTTGTAAGTGACAGACCTTCTGAGTTTTATGTAGTTTGACATGTTTTATTTTATAAACCAAATATTTCTAAAATGTTATATTGGTGTAGTTTTATATACATGGCAAAATTGTCATACCTTTGTACAGGCATCTGTTGTGGGCATTCTTGTCAGTCTTTGTTTTTTTTTAATTTTGTTTATATCAATACCGTATTTATATGGTATTGACCGAAATTAGGAAATATATTGTGGTATAAGTTTTGCCTACATCGCCCAGCTACACAACACACACGACCACTTCTAGGTTTTATTCCTGCCTAGTTTCACTCCAATTCACACCTCCATACAGGTGACCACAACATTTCTCCTGTAAGCCAGGCAAACGTTGAGCCTAACGAGACACCATTGTTGGGTGCAACCACTTCCAGGTGAATTTGCATGTTAATCTAAGCTCCAATGAGGCCTCGTCTACAGGTCTATAAAGCTTCAAAATGATTACCCTAAGTAGTGTTTATAGTAGTAGTAGTAATGTTTTATTATCTACATTACCCAGGTTGAAAACTGGCTGAGACAGCAGCCATGATATATTCATCCTCGCAACGCTTATGTTTTTTATGAGCAAAAAATGAAAGATACTGTAAGCAACATTATTGTCTTGAAAAAGTGTTTTAAAAATTCAGAACGCAGCACATTTTTTGCTAAATGGTCTTACTTTGAAGGTTTGCAGGAGGTTCTGTCTCAGTTCATCCATGTTTAGAGAATCTTGTCGAGCTGCTTCGGGCAAAAACCGCATTATTATTTTGCCATTCCTGCCGAGACAGAGCAGACACTAAGGTGTAATGGTGGCACTCGAAGAAATCAGAGAAATTGGAAAAGCAGTGAAACAGAAAAACTGTACCATCTGCAGATCGCAAACACCTAGCAAAGAGTTTCCTTACTGTTAGCCACTGGATGGCTAGTGGATAAGATTACTCATGGCGTTTTCTTCAGCATGTAGTGAAAATAAAAACGTCTTCAAAAAGCCTTCCTTGGGCCGTTATAATGTCCAAAAACTAGCTGCATCTAACACTTGGTTCTCTTTGGTGGTCAAAACATCCCTGGCTGGTTCATTGAGTCTCTGTGACAATTGTGTTCAAATATTGGAGTTTTCAATTTCACGACCATCTTGTAGGATTTTAATGGTAATTTATTCTAAAATGGTAATATTAATCATGACATTTTATCAAAGTAATAGTTTCATCCCTACCTTATTTATCATATTAAAACCTATACTAGTATATATTGTGGATATGATATGGTGAATCCCTAACCTCAGCCATTTAGACTGGCTTTGGGCTTGTGGTTTGCCAGCAGGCTGCTCCTTTATTTTACAGTATAGAGTTCGCCTTGAAGCGCACACGGTGCTTTTAAAAACAAACCCAGCAGAATATTAAAAGTCTAACACACAGAAACATGAAAGGTACTAAAACAAATCAGCGACACACTGGGATGGAGGAAGTACTTTGCATGTTTAGAGACACCCAGTGATCCGTTGACCTCAACTGAAGTGTGTCTGGATGTGTGCAGAAACATACATGTTCTCCTCCGATAGCAGCTTTTGTTTTGGAGTCGTTACGCGTTCAGCATTAATAAGCTCCGTAATGAAAGGGGAGAGTTTTTCTGTTGCGGTGGTGATGACACCGCGGAGAGTTACCGGGCACCCAAGGCAGGGATGGACGCATTAAGACTCAAAAATGGTGTGATGTGCCGACAGAGATGGATGGACAGACAGGGGGGGATAGAGAGAACATACGGGGGATAAGAGGACAGTTACAGTGGGGGGATGATGTTGTACTGTATGTCAACACAGAGGTCGTGGAGTTGACACAAAATGAGAGAGTGATGGATGCTCTTGTCTCCGCTGTCAGAGGTAAACAAGAGAGACTCTGGAGTTTTTGAGGGTACAGGTGGAGGGGGCGTGATTGATCTGACTGATCCCCCGAAGACGGAGACATTCAGATAGATGGATAGAAAACGCAAAAGGAGAAGCTGCCTCGACAGACAGCCGAGTGGATCAGGTGACAGGAATGCAAAGCGATGACAAACCCAGAAACACAATAGACATGTTAGATAAGAATGATTTATACGCCGGTGGACGACAGGAGACACGAAGATTAGCCGGGCTGATAAGGAAAAGGAAAACAAGCTATAGCTCCTGGATTTAACATTCTGCGACGACTGCGCCGTTTACTTACGTTTGACCTTGAAGCTGAGTGGTTTAAACGGAGCGGAGGAGTCGGCCAGTGTTGTCGCTGCTCAACCATGCGATGTTGTACAGAGCTGTCAGTAGTCGTACAAATACACAAGGTCGTGTTTTTATGGTTCAAAGACGTTGGCTTAACACAACAGAGCTCATTTTGGTCCAGTTCAAAAAGCTGCAGTAACACTATTTTCCAATTTCTTCTGAGGCAGAAACTTTGTGAAGTCTGTTCTGCTTGGGGGTGGAGGGAGGACTCTGGTCCATTGCTCTGTTATATATTATATTTTCTTGTCAGGGTTTGCTTTTTCCTCTTCTCAAATCGTAACAATGGTAAACTAATTTTCAAAATTGCTGGAATAGTTTAGTTGGACACCCTGTTTACTCAGATCCCTGTAGCCTCCCTGCCCTCATTTATTTCTAACACATCCTCAGCATAAGAGATATTGACTGTTTATACAGCGCACAGTGCTGTATGTACGTCGTTTATCGTTATTCTCACATTGGATCAGGACCTGAATCAAACCTGGATCATCACTAAGCTTCGTTTGTTCCTGTTTTTTTTTTTTACTTCTCCATTTTAATCCCTGCCTGTAGAAGTTGGCAATACATATGTTCAAGTATTCCTTTACAGCGCTTCTGCCATGCTTAACGACATGTTTTGTTTAACTCATTTTAAAGAGAGATGAGCCTCCATGTTACATCCTATTTATAAGACCTTTGCATCTTTGGTCTGTGGAAAAATTATCCACTGCCATAGATCCGATTCATTTGAATGGAGAAAAAAAAACACACAAAACTATCCATTCCTCTATCCTGACGCAACTTGATTCAGTGATTTTAGGGTGAACAGAGATTTCAATCGATGCCACAGGACAACTACATTTTACCACCAGCTGGCAAATTTTAATGTACTTTCATAAAATCAGGCTAGTAGGTGAAAAAAAACAAATCTTAGTGCAACATTAACAAACAGCTCATTCAGTAGATCACCAGAGAGCAGCAACATGTATTTCCACATTATGAACAATAAATCAGAGTTTTCTGTAAGTCGTTTTAAACATTTAACGCTGCTGTCAGCTACCACAGTGAGGTAGTTTCCACCTCGCCGCCAAGACTTTTTTTTCCTTCATAGTTGTTGTTACTGTCAGCAGCCTCCAGCTGTCGCACCTTTCTTTCCCCCTATTAATAAAAAAACAACAACACTCCAATTAAAGGTTGAATTTTTCTAGTGCGACATTCTACTGCAAGAAAGGATGTATTTATTTAAAGTTAAAAATAATACATTTAATGTGTGATGTGCTGTTATTTCTGTTTATAAATAAAAGTAAAGAGTGCAACTTTGGGTGTCTTGCTGGAGCTTGCTGACAGGCACAAACGTTATTGCTTGTGATAAAAGTGTATGCCAACTTTAATGAAGCAGCTGAAAAGAAGCTAATATTAGTGTTTTTGGTACGGACAGTTACTTTCATAAATGATACCAAATAGCAGATTAAATTTCCTTTTAGTATGCCAAATGGCAAAGAAAACAGTACCACATAGTACTCAGCTCCATGAAGTTTCTAATAGAGAATAACTGCAAGATTAAACTGAAATGGTTTCACAAATAATTGGATATCAGAAGAATAGAATAGCCTTTATTGTCTTGTTATAATGAAATTTGAGTGCTACTCCCTTTAGTGCGAATTAAGAGCATAAAAGGCAATACTAGCATATAATAAAAGACAGAAAAAAACAAACTATAATAGATATATACACAGTAGCAGAGTGAGTAAGTGCAGGTGCAGTCAAGATTGTAAACATGATATGAAGTAGTTAATTTCACTTAGTGTATTTGGTTTAATTGCACAGAAATTGGTTAATTTAATGCACATGATCAATATGATCAGTGTATGTGTGATTCAGCGGTTCAGGTTCATTTTGTTTTGTGATTGTTGGCTACAGTGATAGCTCTTGGAAAGAAGCTATCGCTGAGTTTATTTGTCGTGGTTTAGTGTGACCTGTTACCGTCGAGCCGACAGTAACAAAGTACAAAATTACGTCCAAAGTTCATACAATGTAGCACAGAAACAGTTAAAAACGCCATAGATAAAAAGTAGGAATAAACAGATGCTTCTGAAATATTTTAGCACGCTGGGCAACTGCGTGAAATTGAGGATTACAAAATCAGTAATTTCTAGTCTAAAAAGCTACATGTGTACAAAATTTAACATATTTCAGCTGCCACATTCAAATCACAACAACCTTTTGAATTTTCTTTGTGCATTACTGCAAAGCAAGCAGATGTTTCATGTGTAAGTCAATACTTTACGACGTTATTTATGTTGAATATGTCACCATTAAAATTTTTAAATGTTTTTTTGGCTTGGTGATCTTTTTCTAAACAAACTCACAGCTGCTTCTCCGCCTTCACCTGCTTCTTCTTTACTCCATTCAACCAACCTGAATGATGTGTAACAAATATGTTTCCGAATGTTCACACGTTGCTCAATCATTTCATGACCGAAAGGTAATGGAAAAATCAGCAAGTTATGTGTGAAGGAAAGCAACGAGTAATGACTCAAGTCTTTCCTTCTCATGTGAAATTAAAGTCCACTTTTTATTTTGATGTGTTTAGATTTTATCAGTTTTACTCCGTTCTTGGTTGACATATTTGTTATGGTGGGGAAATGTACAGGATTTCATGAGATTGCTAAACTCACCTTGAGGGAAGGTCCTTTGCAACATCAGTTCTTGCTTTGAAGTTGACTGGGGCCATACAGGAACCTGACCATTGTTGATTCATCCCTCTTCTAGGGAGTTTATAGCAAGAGATGCACTGGTACATGAGAAATTGGTTGGAAATCACAAATATATATATATATATATATATATATATATATATATATATATATATATATATATATATATATATATATAAATAAATCTAGGCCAGGGGTGTCCAACTCCAGTCCTCAAGGGCCGGTGTCCTGCAACCTTTAGATGTGTCCCTGGTCTGACACGCCTGAGTCAAATAATCAGTTAATTAGCAGGACTCTGAAGAACCTGACTGCATACTGAGGAGCTAATTTGATTCAAGGTGTGTGGGGCCAGGGAAACCTCTAAAGGTTTCAGGATACCGGCTCTCGAGGACTGGGGTTGGACACCCCTGGCCTAGACGGTCTTCCAATGCAGTAGTGATTAAGATCCCCAACATATTTTACAGCTCCCTGAAAAAGTATTTATAGTTCAAGTTTCCAAAACATCAACCCAGAGGGATGATGAAAAGATAATGAGACGTAGTCTTAAAATTACTCTACAATCTGGAAAATGAAGCATGCCTTTGTATTCAGCTCCCTTTACTATAATAATACTATAATCCTTTTATAGTTCTACTACAGCTTGCAGTAGTAGGCAAACAATTCAACAACAACAATCTCACACACACACAAAAAGCAGAGCAATAAATAGTCATCTTAAGTGTTATTTATTCTCAGTATAAATCAAGCAGTTCCACGAAGGCCGAAGATGATGGTTAGAGAAAATGAGTGATCGTCTTCATAAAGCCTAAGGACCAAAGCGGGCATAAAGTTGTGGAGAAACCACCCGGTTCCCAGTGCAGGCAAATGTGGCCCAAATCTGATTTTTCAAGGCTCAAGTGACCAGATCAGATGTTCTAGAACCAGTGGGAACTGATCTGACCCGATCCTGATCTTTTCAAGTCACATTTGAGCCACTTCCACATGTGACCATGAATCCGATTCCTATTAGATATTTCTGAATGTGACTCCAGTGCCAGCAGCAGCTAAGGATGATAGCCGTTAGCGTTAGCAAGACAGACGGTAGCTGCCTGCCACAGCAATCGCTGCTCGGCGGAGAAACAGCGAGATTTTAGACCTCAGGAAAACAGTCTACTCATGTACGCAAAACTCGTGTCCAATCTGCACAACGAAGACTTTGCAACGCTGAAGATGTTTTCACTCGTTGTAAACCCCATTGCATCACATTTTAAAGGGTGGCAGCTGGTCTTTATCAGTCCCCGTCGAAAAGCAATAAAAATGATGGTGACGATTGTTCTGGCTTTGGAGTCGAGATGACAGGCGCTGATATTATTATTTTACCCTTGACTTCATAGAGTTATGAATGAACATGGTCTTTGTGAAGTTGTTAAAAGCCATGCCCCACCATGCCTGCACCATTTCAAGATGCGTGAAGTAATTAAGTTATTTTGCGCCTGCGGGTCATTTTGGAGCCACAAACAGTTCACACTGGATTTTGGCAGCGTTTTAAAAGTACTGGGAACAACCTTGTAAAATAAAAATAAACAAATTCCTTTTTTTTAACTGATGTTGGGTATATAAATTATGGGAACGACCTTGCAAAATAAAATAAAATAAAATAATTAACGGCTGTTTTTAAATTAACACTGAGAGCCCTTAGCTGTTGATGTTGGGAACATAAATTAGAAAAACTAAGTGAAGTAATTGCACTTAAATTAATAACTTTCCTCGTAAAATAAAGATTTCGCCGACAACCAACCTGTAATGTAGGGCTGGGCGACATATTGAGATTTTAAAAATAGACATTCTTTAAAAAGAATAAAATAATTTCTATCAATATTTTCTATGTTGCGTTAGAATTATACTTTTATGCAGTTTTCAGCTGTTTATTTAAAAATATGCCAGTGGGACATTTGGGATAAAGCTTTGATTCATGGATCCCTTTTTATAATTACTTTAGGAAAAGAAAAACAGAGATAAATATCGTATGTTGGTATCCAGCCTAAAAATATCCAGATATTATTTTTGGTCCATAATCGCCCAGCCCTACTGTAACGAGAACCTTTTAATTTTAATTCTCTAAGTGAGCTACAATAACTTCAAAGAACATAAATCTTTTATCAGATTTATGAAGCAGGCCAAATAATGTGGCATTTGACTTGTTTTGGAAATTGGAGCTTGGATCCGGGGAATAATGTCCCATCCGAGCTGAAGCACGTTCAAGTTATAGGATTAGAAAGTAGCTGTGGTGCTAAATGCTAGTAGCAACATACGATAATGTATTTCTCCAGTTTTAAAGACTAAAGGAAAAGGTTTGCTAATGCACAGCACTATGTTTGCCTTTCTGGAGATACTGTCAGAATCGCAAATAAATTATTTATTTCAACAACTTTCGTTGCATTCTGCATGTCGGCCACCCATACTGGATGTTGAACTTGAGCTTCTCAGAGACGACCCTCCTCACGGGACGATCTTGCTGCATTTTGGACTGGTGACCTGGAAAATCTGACTTCTGGCTGCATATTGAATGCAGCATAAATCCCTCTAGACCGCCTGTGTGCTGCCCTGAATCTTGGCCCTTGTAGTTTTCTCACAACTTTACATTAGAATTGTTGAGGCAAACTAAAGCAAACTTAAAGAAATATTACCAGAGCTTTATCCAAAAAAAAGCTCGATATTGCACAAATAGACAAACTCAAGATGTGACTAAAAGACATGTAAAATTTGGCCTTTGTTAAAGAAATTTTAAAAGCCTTGGCAACCTCAATTCATGTCCAAGGTTAGGAGCTGTTATAAATGTGCCTGTCATATAATCAGAATATCAGGAAAGAGTTGAATTTCTTCAGTAATTCCATTCAAAAAGTGAAACTTGTATATTATATTAATTCATTAAAACCAGATTGAAATATTTCAAGTGTTTATTTCTTTTGATTTTGATAATTATAACTGACAACTAATGAAAACCCAAAATTAAGTAACCCTGAAAATTAGAATATTTTTAAAAAGTCCAACATTGCAGACACCTGGTGCCTCACTCTGATCAGCTAATCAACTCAAAACGCCTGAAAAGGCCTTTAAATGGTCTCAGTCTAGTTCTGTAGGCGACACAATCACAGGGAAGACTGCTGACTGGACAGTTGTCCAGAGGACGACCATTGACACCTTGGACAAGGAGGACAAGACACAGAAGGTGATTGCTAAAGAGGCTGGCTGTTCACAGAGCTCTGTGTCCAAGCACATTAACAGAGAGGCGAGGGGAAGGAAACGATGTAGTTCTGTTCTTAACTGACCAGTAAACTCATAGAAAACCTGACCTTAACCTCATAGAAAACCTATGGAGTATTGTGAAGAGGTAGAGGCTACACACCAGACCTAACAATGCAGAAGAGCTGAAGGGAACTATCAGAGCAACCTGGGCAGAACTACAGACTGATGGACTCCATGCCACGCCGCACTGCTGCAGTAATCCAGGGAAAAGGAGCCCCAGCTAAGTATTAGCATTATTAGCATTAGCATGGTCACACCTTTAATTTTCATACCTTTTAGTTGGCCAACATTTCTGGAAATCCTTTTTTATTGGTCTTAAATAATAATCTAATTTTCTAAGATACTGAACGTTGGTTTTTCATTAATTGTCAGTTATAATAATCAAAATTAAAATTACTCTCCAAACTCTTGAAATCTATTAGACTGTGTGTAAGGAATGAATATAATATACAAGTTTTACTTTTTGAATGGAATTACTGAAAGAAAACTTTTTCATGCTATTCACTATTAGATGTTATCTATTCAGAGCTTTTTTTTATTGTAGTTAAAGTTGGGTATTGTGTCAAAGGCCATGAAGCAAGTTTAATACTGCCCAATTAGGACCCACACTTTACTTACAAATCCAAGTAAAAATGATGCCGTGTTAGGATAAACACTGATTTTATTACTACCATGTAAAACAAAGCAAGCTCAGAATAAACTAATTCATTATGCTTTTTGAAGATTTAATTTGCATTCATTTTCTTTTATTTGTAGAGCTTTCAAGGCCAGTACAAAAGTGTGAATCAACTGTGCCTCATTATGCAAAGCCAACCAAGGATTTTGCTACATAAAAATGGTTGATCCAAATATCTGACAAAGGCTCTGCCATAGAGGTCAGCTCCATAACTAATGCACGAAAAGCTAAGCTCGTTGTGTCATCGCTGGTTTTAAAACATGTCTCCTCAGGTTAATTATGAAGGTAAAGGTTTTAGTTACAGATGAAACCAGCTGTTTACATAAGAAAAACAAAGAAAATGTAGCTGGACATTAAATCTGACACAAACAAGACCAGATGAAGTATTAAAATCATTCCTAAGTGCAAGTTTTAATGAAACAGAATTGGCATCCTGGAGAAGCGGCAAAGGTCGGTGGTTTGAAACTCAAGTCTGTCACTCTGGGTCCCTGAGCAAGAGATTGCTCTCCATGCGCCACTCAGTGTGGGAGCACCCTGCTCCCTAAGGGGTGGGTTAAACTCAGAGACAAATTTCCCCATCTGTGCGACTATAAATGGAAATATTTATGCCCAATCTTGAACTTCCAGGCTGTAGGAAATGTTGCTTTGATATTTTAACAAGCGTCATTTTCTTGTTGTACCACCTATTTAATAGGGCTGGGTATCATCTAGGATGAGCCGAATCGATACGATTCTCGATAAAGCTCAGCTTGATTTGATTTGACTCCAATATCGATATTTATTGCTTTCAAATTATTGCTCAGTCATTTAATCAACAAAACCAGCCAAATATTTATGTTCCATTTATTGAATACTGATATATTAACAGGAAAATAAAGTATATTTGGTTCAATACATTTAACGTATCACAGAAACCAAAAATGTGCCAAAATGTCTGATTTTAGGGACGAAGGAGCTTCTAAAATCCTGTTGGCCATTTCGCAAATTTGTCTCACTTGCACTTCCTCGCTGTCAACAGTGAAGGTGCGCTGTAATAACGCCCCCTAGGGGTTGGGAGGAATATTGATATTGAAAGCCAGAATATCGATATTAATCTTTGTATCGATTTTTATGCACAGTGAAATGCACCAGTCCTTCCCACAGGAATAGAAAAGCCAAACCATGTACTCAGTGAGTTAGCTTCATGTGATGACGGCCGTCCTGTCAGTTACCAAAACGTATCTCCCAGAGTCCCTCAGTGCATTGCTAAACTGTAATCATTTTTAATATCGATAGGAGAAATTGCTTTTTCATCTACTCGTTTCCAAACAGGACTCGTTCAACTGTGGACGCTCTGCTTTAGTCACATGTTATTTTTCTTTTCTTCTGGGATTAATGCACACTTTTCACACCAGGACCAGAAAACCTACATACATACATACATTTAGACTAATTTAGACTTTCATGCATTCTATGAGTCTCTCTCATTTAAGTTACCATGTGACCTGCCGATCTCTAGCAACATCAGCAACCACTGGGCCTCTAAGGAGGATAAATCAGCAATTAAAATGCTGGACAGACAGCCTGTTAGATTTCACTACTGCTATGTTCTTAAAAATCAGAATATAAGGAAATCTGACAACTTAAAAAAAATTGTAATCCCCACTTTAGATTTTGTGGTGGATTTTATTTAGTTACTTGTTATACACAGGCTTTTCCAATCCAACCAAGTGGGGGAGAATTTTTTTTTTTATATTTACACGTACTAACTAAAGTTATTGAACTAAAAGTTACACATGGAATATACATATATTTTTTATTTTATAGAACATTTCAAGTAGAGATGCACTGATCCAATACTTAGATCGGCTTGACTAATTAGCTGGATCGGATATCGGATGATTGATGCCGATCCAGCATTCCGATCCAGTCATCTCTTTTTTATTAATATCAGACACAGCAATACAGTTACAGTGCATCTAGTCATTTTGATTCTATGTTTGTAGCGGCGGTCACACAGAGCACGCACAGCAGCTAGCGATGAGCAAACATGGAGTAGGTGCCGGACCGAGCCAAGTCTGCTATGTGGAAACATTTCAAACTTGATACGCCAACAAGTCAGACAGCAACATGCAGCATCTGCAACGTGTAAGTTGAGAGGGAGGTGATAAAGTTGGTAAATTCAACACCACAAACTTAAATAAGCACCTCCAAAAGCACCATGCTAAAGAACTTTTTTTAACAATGTTTATTTCAAGCCTGATAACTTCATTCACGTGGCAAGTGACACGGTTTATTCATTCGACAGTAGCATCGGATCGGTATCAGCCGATACGCTTAGCCCAGATATCGTATCGGATTGGATCAAAAAAATAAACTGAATCGGTGCGTCTCTAATTTCAACGCAATTCAATTTTATTTATATAGCCCCAATTCATGAAACATATCATCTCAAGGCACTTTACAAAGTCAAATTTAATCAAATTATACAGATTGGGTCAGAATATACAGATTGGTCAAAAAGTGTCCTATATAAAAGGGAACCAGTTGATTGCATCAACTAGAGGGAGAGTCGTCTGCATTGTTGATAGCTTTGCAGCAATCCCTCATACTGAGCATGCATGAAGCGACAATCTGTACCGTTTATTCTGTCAAATGAATTCCAACCATTTCCTTTTCTTATTTTGTCATCATGTCAAACATATCGTTATCGTCAGAAGACCCTGAAATATCGCGATATGTTTCGCCCATATCGCCCAGCACTTAAAAGGAGCTAAAACAAAATTGTCCTTACTCTGTGATTTAGCAAATAAAAATAATTCTAGTAATCCTAACAGATCAAAAACAGGAAAAGCTTAGTTTAATATGTCAGCCAGTGAGAAAAAAAAAAGAGCCGCTATGCGTCTTCATACAAAGTGTAGGTAAATACCTGGTGTGTGGGTGAGCGTAAGTGGAGAATCAAGGGTCTTTGTGTTGAGTGGGTGTATATGAGCGAGTTTGTCAAGTGCAGGTGCACAGCTGTAGGTGTGTGGTAATAACGCTGGAAAACCTAAAACCCACATCACCCAAGAGCAGCAGAGGACAGGAGAGACTCGGCTGATACAAGGCATCGCCCCAGGGAAGCTTTACCCCAGGCACAGAGGTAGGTTGAGCCTCCGTCTCAGGGTGAGCCCCCCCACTCCCACTCCCAGACACCAGTCAAACGCGGCAGCTGGAAGTGGGACAGATCAGGGTGAGGAGGGCACATTACCATCCCGTGGCTTTAACTTTCCGCAGACTAAAAAGCAGAAGACACACAAACAAATGTTCCCTCACAAACACTGACAGTTTGGAGAGCTGCGTCTTCTCACAAGAGAGAACAGGTGGATCTCATTGTCTGAATCATTAACCCATATCCACACAATGTCTTGGCAAACATCATATTAGCATTTGCAAGCCCAGTTGTTGTTTTTTTTTTCTTTCCAGTGACAGTGAACATCTGCAGGAATTTGCATCCTGTAAATACACAAGACGCAGGCCATAATCATCCGAAAGTCACAACCACTCAGTTTCATAACTTGAAACCCCCTAACACTACCATCTGGCAAGGCCATGTTTATTTCAACAGCTTAGTAACTCTGCGGTGAAAACTTGAAATATTAAAAAGTATGATTAGATACTTGTTCTTTCGACTAATGAGCGCAATTAGTTCTGCCTCCCTTTAACTAAGCATGAATATTATTACTGCCATAAGTTGTGACAATATTCCCCTTCTACAAACCAACAACATTAACCTTCACCGTTTCTATAAAGGTTAAACATAAACAACAAATAATGATTTGCTCTGAAAAGGATCTATGGAAAAAGTGACGGTCCATATTCCCAAATCCTTCAGTATTTATCCAGCATAGCGTTTAATTGTAATTATGATAGTTAATACACTTTAACTGCAAATATTGATTATTTGATGAAAAAATAATACTAAATTATTTGTCATTTGATTGGTAACAGTTTGAGTTATGATGGATTTCTGCATTTGTAACACATTCCAAAAATTAAAACCCAAATTACGCACATTTCATTACAAAAAAAAACATGAATAATTATCGCTGTCTTACCTCTAATGAAGTCCAGCTGCGCTCTTTCTGAACAAAAATATTGGTAATTTTCCGGTAAAAGTTCTCTTTATCTTCTTCAGTTTTAAAAGTCTCTCAGTCTCAGTGGAGCTCACTGCCAGGGAGGAAAGCCTTCCTTCATCAGTCCTGTTCCAGCTGTATGTTTAGAGTCTTTTTAGTGCTTTACTTGTTTAGCAAAACTCGCTAATAATACATCCATAACTTGCTGTCACTCTACGGTTTTAGGATCAGAGCGGTGCCCCTTGAGCGCCCCCTGCCTAGCGGCCAAGGAACTGCCGGCCTCACCTACAACCAGCTCTTTGCCATTTATGATCGCCCAGCAGCATGAAAACATGTTACCTGCACACAGTTTGATGACCAAAACACAATTCGTAATCCACATACATTAAATTGTGGAAAATCAGTTCATAACTGTTTGAACAATTGAATTTATGATCTAGAGACAGGAAAAATAGCGAGAAGTTTGCGATTTTAAAGAGAATATGATCAAAAATGAGGAAATTAGCTAAAAAAAATACTTATTACAAATGACTGAGTGAATCAAAATTTATATTATGTTATTATTTCTTTCTTTCCATGATCACAAGTGAGGCCTGGCCTCACTTGCCTCCCCTGACTGCACGTCACTGTTCTTCTCCACCAGACACCCACCACCACACGGGTCAGTGCGGCACAGAAAGGCAATGGCAAAGGCAAATTTATTTATATAGCACAATTCAGTACAAAGACAATGCAAAGTGCTTTACATGATTAAAATATAGCAAAATAAAAGGGACCGTGACGCTGTGTGTCCTTCTGCCTGCCAGCTCGGAGCAGCTCGGTGTTTCTTATAAAACAATCCCGTGTGCCGGGCGAGTATGTGGGGGGCTTTTACGTGGCAGAAATCACTTCTGGGGTCATTTCAAATGATTCAATTCAATTTTATTTATATATAGCACCAATTCATGATACATGTCATCTCAAGGCACTTTCCAAAGTCAAATTCAATCAGATTATACAGATTGGGTCAGAAAGTTTCTTCTCTAAGGAAACCCAGCAGATTGCATCAAAATCTTGACAAGCAGAATTCACTCCTCCTGAAGAAGAGTAGAGCCATAGAGACAGTCGTCTGCATTGTTGATGTCTTTGCAGCAATCCCTCATACTGAGCAAGCATGAAGCGACAGTGGAGAGGAAAACTCCCATTTAACAGGAAGGAAAAACCTCCACCAGAACCAGGCTCAGTATGAACGATCATCTGCCTCGACCCTCTGCGGGTAAACTTTATATTTTATATTTAAAAAAATATTGATTTAGTGCTCAGGTGGGATTTCTGCCAGTTTTTTCTGACCTTATAAGGCTTCAGCGTACGCTAGGATGCTAGAAAAACTGATGCTTAGTTGGGAATAAAACCACAGATTATTGCAAAGTGTGATTAGCACTTGTTATTTTACAGCACCAGCTACCTTGACTCCACAAAGAGAGCTCCTCCACTTTTTTCCGAGCTAGGATGACCGTGGGTGCCGTCATCTGCAGGAGGTCAACCACTCATAAGTATTCCTGACGGTCCCACTTCAAAAGAAAAGGACTATCCCTTTAAGGTCTTTTTTCCCTTGCTTGCTGTATTTGATCTCACAGCAGTTTTGATGGTAAACGCATCAGCAGAACAGCTTCCCTGTGGCACAGAGACGTACCGTTCAGCAGACGAGAACGACAGAAACCTTCAGCTATTTTACGACCATTTTAAGGGGAACTTTAACACTAACATTTATTTTTTTAACCTCATGCGGGGGACAAAATTAGCTTGATCAACTTTATTAAATGCGTACGATAAAAAGGAGCAAATTCCAACTGTGTCTGCAGCAATGCTTCTGAAAAGTAAAGAAGCAGCTGAACTTTCAGAACAGGTCTTTGAAGGAGAGCGGCGTAGCCTGAAGCACAGAGGGGTGTCTGCTTGATTTTACACTAAAGAGAAATGTACTCCGCATCCCAGCTCCCACATCCCCACGACTCCCATGTCAAAAAACATTTTTATTTTTTTTTAAATCCAGCGCTTTAGGAGGAATTATTTCCATTTGACAACTTTTTTTTTCTAGGTCACCGGCCAATGTGATATGGTAAGCATTTCCAAGCCCAGCGTGGCCTTTAGTTTAGGCGGTTCTGGCGTCCCCGTGTAGGGAGACCCCCGCCCCCCACTGAGTTAATGGGCCTGCAGCACCTCCTTCTCCTCACCTGTTGTTTATAGAGACAAATAAAAAATGTAAAGGGTGAGATGGCGGAGGAAATGAGAGTGAGGTATGCGTGTGCATGTACAGTATCTACTCTGCTCGATGATTTCAGTCTCTTCACAGTTCCCCCGTGTTTATTTTTTTTTCCTCCCTTCATCACCTCTTCCCCTCTCGTCATCTTTACTGAGAGCGAGTTTCTTCTAATTCTGCTTTCTGCACAGACTCTCCAATCCTCCTTTCAGGAGCAGATTCCCGTATATTTTACGGTTCCCTCGATCTCGCTGCCCCCCCCAGATGCAGATGTAGCTCATTTAGTTAATTACTGTCATTTCCGCTTGGGTAGTGCCTGCAATGCATGCTAAAAAGACTAACACGTACACACAGAGTAAACGCCTACCTCAGAATACACATGCCACCAAATCACACACTCTGTGATAACATAAACAGAGGAAAACTCATTTAGATTCAGACTCACACTTTTTGTATTTATGCGCCCATATTATTGAATGTGTTTTTAAAGCAATTACTAGCAATGTATAAATGCAGCATAGGCCCATTTGGAGTAATCACCTATAGCGAGACAGTGCACATGTGATGTAGGCATAATTCATATGGAAATTGTACAGACTGACAGTTCAGCTTGAGACTTCCTCAGACTGGTAACAGGAAAACAATTTGTAGGTATCTAGAAGACTGCAGTTTTTATGTAAGCATAGCTTTTCCATCCACAAAAATAAACATGGACAGACTGAACGGTTTGTACCAGCACTGGTACCGGATCTGAAAGAAGGTAAAAAAAAAGAATCCCTGCGGTCTGGTTCTGCCAATGACATGTTTCACTATGTGGATGGCTTGTTTAGGATGATGGAGGCCATTAGCTTTTCACCACACGTAGAGTTTTGTATGCAGGCCAGAGAGATCCATCCCTACCCCCTCATCTGACCAGAGACCTTTCTTTCACATTCTGGCTATGTCTCCTATATGAGCTGTTCCGTAATACGAACTGGACTTATTATGGCTGTCAGTTTTGGCTTTTTTGAGAGCACAACTAATAGTTGTCTCCTACCTGTTGCTAGGATTGCCCTCTTCTGGACAAAGATCTTCTTGTTGCTCCAAGAATCTAGCCACTCGCCTAGTTTCAGGGGGTCATGGCTCTAAGTGCACAGATAACCGGTCTTGATACGGTACTTATCATAGATTAATTCTCCATTGCTATTGGAGGCTTATCCTACTTTCACTCCGGGACCTCTAGCCCACATTTGGCACTGATGTTGGGTAAGGTGCTGGCATGTTGCACCCAGTAGTTATGTACTGTGTGCTGTTTCAGGGGCATCTCCGCCCAGCGTGCATCTTGCGTCCTTTCTTCTGTGACAGATCCAGGCTTCTATAACTTTTATACTAACGGCCTGTTCCTATGCTGTCAGGATTTGTGTTTCTGTCTGAATGATTAAATCTTCATTAGGGCAGACTGAGCGTGTGCATAGTGTATCATGAGATTAAAAAAAACATTTTTTGTGGGTTATTGCTAGATATTTGAGGAGCACTAACATAAACCGCAAACAGGCATAAATTTAAGGTAACTGGACCGGCTCAGTATTTTCAGTATTTAAAAGTATGGTTGCCTCCGATTTGAGCTTGTTTGCTGTTGCAATGATCCAGATAACTGAGAATTTGCACGGGCACTAAAATAAACTAACAAATTATGCAGCAGTTGTGAGTATTTACTGTGTATGCTGTAAAAAAAAAATTCTCGTCACATATAAAGTCCTTAATAATCAAGCTCCATCATATGTATATCACTGTCCACTGTGGCTCTACTGTGGCTTTCAGGAGGAGTGAATGCTGCTTGTCAAGACTTGATGCAAAACTTTTTGACCAATCTGCCTGTATGATTTGATTGCATTTAACTTTGTAAAGTGCCTTGCGATGACATGTGTTGTGAATTGGTGCTATATAAATTAAATTTAATTGAATTATATTTGAAGCTTATGCAACATTCATGCCACAAAATGTTTCCATCTACTCAAACTAAAATTGGTGACAGCCAAGGCTACAGTTACAAGATGCACAGAAAGGCAATGCAAGAATGGTGTTTACTTAAAAAGGATCTTTATACACCACAGATGCACGAGGCAGATGTACAATAGTATCAACCAGGAGTACATTTAAACTGATAATCAGTTTAATGCTATGTGAAAAAAAACTAATCGGACTCCAAAAACAAAAGGTTGAATCTGTGAGAGCCAACATGATGCTTTGGTAAAAGCAAAGGGGGTAAATTGTTCCTCTTTTCTATGCGATGAACATAAATAAAACACCCAGGGATTAACCTTTATTCAGCCCTCAAGATGTCCACAGCAGAGAACCTTATCTCAAGATTAAGTTACACCATTATATTACAGTGTGGATTAATTAATGTATTGATATTTTATTGATATTTGAATTTTTACTAGAACTGACAGTTTTTACAACCTCTTAATTTTTTTTAGAAAAAAACAATTTAATATAAACTGTTACAAAATATTTATTTCTCCTTTACTTCTACTAGTTTAAATTTGCTTTATTTTTTTCTAATTCATATGTTTTTTTTTCACTTTCAGAATACCTAATTTCATATTTCTATGTAAATATTTTCTTTGCATAGCTGCAAATTAACAAGATTTGGATTCAATTCACTTAAGCTCCTCAAAACAAGTACCTCGGTTATTGGCTCTTAACTCTTTTTTTATTGCCATGTCAAATTTTCAAATAATCCCTAAAGTGGTCCGACATTCAAAAACAAGTTGTGAGCACAATTTTAAAATACCACTGTGCTTACAACCTTAGTGGTACTTCACATCGACACAAAGATGATGGGGTTACGCCTAAGAGTAAAAATGGTCATTATGCTTTAAGTGGCTACAGAAACTCCTGTTGAATAGCTAATGCAGAACACCGACATGTGGCACAGAAACATGAAGCTTGCTAAGCTAACAGAAAAGACTTGAACAGCTACAAACTAAATGTAATTATGCGATATGTAACCGCTGGGTCTAATTAGCCATGTAACATCATTTTATTGTGTTTTTGTAGAAGACTGAGACCCTCCAGCCATTCCTGAATACACAATAATCTTTAGAGCTTCTATCTTAGTCAGACTTATGTTCAACATAAATAAAATACCATCACTAATCACTAATGCAATGGCTATTTAGTAATTCGTTAACAAACTGTTTTTCCATTTTTTTTATGGCATTTACATATGTTAAGCATTTAACATAGAATAAATATGTTGAGCATTGAGACATCCAAGAAAACAATTAGCTTAAAAAAAAAAAGTGCTTCACTTTTCTTCACATTTGGGGGCTAAGAGAATATTATAAACATGCGTCAGCCACAACAATCCTCTGGGCTGTTCCTTATCTTCTCTGAAACTCTATCCTGGTATATCTGTGGTTTCAGGCTGCTGATGAGGTTTATCTGCCATCAACAGCCCATCTGGTCTTCCCCCATCTCTGCTATCACTTTCCACCGTGCAGATAAAAATCTGCAGCCTACTCTCTCCATTTATTAAGGGCCTTAACGTGCAGTTCTTGCCATTACTGTACAGGAAAATATCCGAACAGCTAAAGGGAAGGGTGCAGCCCTTTTTGCTTTTTGGTTAAATACTTATTGGGGTGGGGGTTTGCCTCTGCAGACGTTTCTTTGCAAATAACACAGCAAAGCCTCTTCAGGTGCAACTGTGCCCTGAAAAATGACAGCTGTGATCGAGGTGGGTGTTTACTGTTTTTAGAGTAAACATGTATGATTTCTTCAAATGCATTTATATCTGAGGCAGTTTTGTTAGTCATACTATAATATGTATGACATCTGTGTGTCAATTAAACGGAAGTCTTAGCCACAAATAAGTATGGTTACAAATGTACAATCTATAACATAAAAATATTATTGAGTTAGCTGAAATAAGTTTTTTTTTATTACATTTGCAAACTTTAATTGACAAAGATATTGGCCCTTTAACTGTGATGAGAAATACAGATTTAGAATATTATCACAATATTATTTATTGTGAAGGTGATTTAAACGATAAAAAGTGATGCTAGCTATAATCACTGTACGCCACACACAGTCAGGGACTCGCAATTATAATTATTGCTCCAAAATTAATAATGACCTATTATTAAATGGGCCACTTAACCAAAAACATCGAGTAGTTCTATTGTGCTGTCAGACAGCAAACAACTGCATTTAATCACATCTTAAAACACCTGAAAATCAGCCTGGACAGCAAAAGTAACAAACCCAACAGTACATCTGATTTTTTATGTTGCAGTGATTGGTCAAAGTTTACCATCATCACAAAAAAGCTATTATCCAACATTTTCTCCTTATTAAGTAGGGTAATATTGACCATCTCTACCCTTCAATGTCCACCTGCTGCAATCTGTTTATCTTTTTACATACAGCCTCCAAAGATGTTCTGACCCTGCTTTTATTGCTCTTTGTTGGTCCGTTTATAAATTTTTTTTCTACCATCCAGTGTCTTAACACCAGTAATCATCTCCTTTTACAACCTACAGAGAACATCTACATGCTTCATGTAAATGTATCACCATCACCAGCTAAAAGTATATCCAGATCAACTAATGCAGCAGCTGAAGCCGGTGGGCTGCAGCAGCTGTCGGCGCATATGCTGCAAGAATGCGGCCAAGCAGATAATCAGCATGTACTCGGCCGATTGTATGATCAAGTGCAGATTTGGATTCAACTTCGTTTGCAAAACTTTATAAAGTGCAGCTTTACAAAGTGTTTTTTTTTTAAATAAAAAGATTAGACAAAGAAATAAACCAGACAGAAAATGCCAGAAGAAATAAGACCGAGACACAGGTGATAAAAATCAAATTCAACAGAATGAACATAAACAAACCAACTGAGGCAGGAGAAATGGCTGCAAGGCTAAAGAATATTCACTCAGGAAAAGTTAAAAGAATGCATAAAAAAAACACCTCAAATAGGCCTGCTAAGGCTGAATCCAATAGTACCAACAGATTTATGTTTAAATCCAACACAGAAAAAGTACCGTGAAGATGCTTAAATACACAAAATCCGACCACGTTTTGACACAAACTTTGGCCTGTAAGCAAACAGCGGGGCACCAGCTGCCGGTTTGGAGAGTCAGGAGATCACGTTCAGGTCAAACCCAGCAGTGCACGCTTTTAAAATGAGCAATATGTTTAAGTCAACATGAAAACTGGCAGGAAGCTGATAAATAGAGGCAAACACCAGGGGGAAGGGATCGTGGTTTGTGACCGATATATCAACAGCAGACGTTTGTTTTTGATTTAATATGTGTCACAAAATGCTGGAAATAAAGAGACGTGCAGCTTTTTGCACACAAACGTCTGAGGGAACTGTCATCACAGTAAGAAACCTAAAGACCAGATTTGGCTTTGTAATGGTTAAGGTGATTAAAACGTATTTACCTGAGATATTGGTCTGGCCCCTAAGATCTTAATTTTATAAGGCTGATGAAAATAAAGGGCCAGTCTGTCAGTATAAAACAGACAGCAGAGCGGCTTAATGGAAAACTAAATATGAAGAAGAAATTGTGCGTTGCTCTTTGGAAACGTGGTCTCCAAAAGGAATGAAAAGTTAAACCTTTAGCTCTTAACATTTTGTCATGTTGCAAGAACAAACTTTAATATACTTAACTGGGATCTATGCAACAGATCAACACAAAGTATTGCATAATTTTAGAGGTAAGACAAAAAAAATAGTTTCCAAGTGTTTCCATTAGTATTCAGCCCCCTTAACTCTGACCTTTGTGTCAGGCTCTGTCTAGTTCTATCTCATGTCCTTAATAACTGTGTGTCGATGTTATACTTATATTCCTGTATTTTATTGCTTTTATTTTTAACATCATGGCCAAAAAACTACAGAAATAAAGTAGCCTTTGGCTCATTCTGTCTTTTTTAACTTATGAATTGTCATGTCATGTGTTTTATTCAACTGCACTGTCCTCTTTCAAATAAATAAATAAAATCAAACATGTTCAACTAGTCATGGACCCCTTTAAGAGTGGTCCAGTCAAAGTACAGACCTGTGTTTAGCTGGTAATCTGTGGCAATACTTAAAAAATGATGCTCACACGCTCTCTTTATCCAGCATGACTGAACTTGAGTTATTTTGCAAGGAAAACCAGAAACGAATTTCCATCTGCAGATGTGAAAACAAGGTAGAGACATACCCCAACAGGCCTGTAGCCTTAACTGCAGCTAAGGTATCAGCTCAGGGGGCTGCATATAAATATTGCATATAAATGCAACCCATGCGTTTGACACCATTTTGAAAATAATTTAAAGTTTTCCTTTTACTTTACAACTGTGCATTACTTTGTGTTAAAAAACAACATCAAATAAAATATCTTGAAGGTTCTGGTTGTAACAGGATGATTTAAAAAGGAGTTAAAGGGGTATGTTCTTTTAAGTTGCTAAGTTTAATTGTTTTTCCAATTCTGGAAAAGAAAACTTGATTATTTAAAATTTGTTTTAGTTTGTGCGTTGAGTTTTAGTATTAAGTTATAATTGTGAGAAAAACAACAACAACAACCACTTTCTATTTGGACTACAAGGATCACTGTAAGAGGCTGCTCATTATCTAGCAATCCATATGATTTCACATTTGCATGAATCAGAAATAAAAAAAGACAATCTTTTTAAAACAAACAGAAATCTTGGAGGATTCTAAAAGAAAAAACAGAAAATAAGCTGCAAAAGTGATCAGAATGACATGCTGACTCACTTTTAGCTGTTTTTATAGGATACCGTCTGTCCTGGTGAAATGCCACCGAACAGCCAACAGCTGCTCAAAGCTAATTAATGAAGAGCTTATTCCTGCTGTGGAATAAATTGTGTGTTGCTAAATTAAAAAAATAAATAAGTCACTTTAAATAAAAGTTGTGTTCTTGTCTGTATTATTGTTTCTACTTGAAGACGTCCCAGCCATGCATAAAATTTGCTGTGTGAACTACAAAAGGTCAACCACATCATAAAGAGTGCAAACATTGTATTAGAAATGAACTGCAGCTCTAAATGCTGTTGCAATGTTTGGATATTGACTCCAAGTTAACACAAGGATAGCTGCGAGTACACCAGTTATCCATTATCAAATAATGCCTTGTTGAATGCAGTTGAATCTCAATATTATTGAAAATTTGTATAATTCTGTTAAAATAGTGAATCTCTTGATACAGTTTGCACAGAATGGGATATTATTTTAAGTGTTTGTCTCTTACATTTTATTCAATTCAATAAAATGTTATTTATATAGTGGCAATTCACAACACATGTTATCTCAAGGCACTTTACAAAGTCAAATTGAATTAAATTATACAGATTGTTCAAAAAGTTTCCCATCTAAGGAAACCCAGCAGATTGCATCAAGCATTCACTCCTCCTGAAAGAGCGTAGAGCTACAGGGAGAGTCGTCTGTATTGTTGATGGCTTCGCAGCAATCCCTCATACTGAGCATGCATGAAGTGACAGTGGAGAGGAAAACTCCCCTTTAACAGGGAGGAAAAACCTCCAGCAGAACCAGGGCCAGTGTGAATGGTCATCTGCCTCGACCCACTGGGGATCAGAGAAGACAGAGCAGAGACAGAATCCTTCCTATGCTATATGGTAATAGCGGGTGATCTGTCTTCTCTGGATGATGTCACAGCTAACAGAATGCCAGACCAGGTGTACCTACTATGAAGAGAAACATGAAAGAGAATAAAAAAAAAAAAAAATGAAATGACAACAAACTATCCCAATTGGAGAACAGTAGGAGAACTCAGCAGAGTGAGAAAAATAGGCCCTGATGTCCTCCAGTAGCCTAAGCCTATAGCAGCATAACTATAGAGGTAGCTCAGAGTAACATGAGCCACTCTAACTATAAGCTTTGTCAAAAAGGAAAGTTTTAAGATTAGTCTTAAAAGTAGACAGGGTGTCTGACTCACGGACCAAAACTGGGAGTTGGTTCCACAGGAGAGGAGCCTGATAACTAAAGGATCTGCCTCCCATTCTACTTTTAGAGACTCTAGGAACCACCAGCAGACCTGCAGTCTGAGAGCGAAGTGCTCTGTTAGGAACATACGGGGTAATCAGAGCTCTGATATATGATGGAGCTTGATTATTAAGGACTTTATACATGACTTCCGGATAGTAAATAATTACAATAGTCCATCCTTGATGTAACAAATGCATGGACAAAATATTTCTAATTTTGGCAATATTCCGGAGAGACTGCACCACTATGGGCAACTACTAAAGAAGCTGGGTGATAAATTCAAGCACATTAAGGGTCGGGTTAGTGCAGTGCGTCTCTAATAGTGGGGCGCACCCAAGAAAGAACAGCTTAGCCTTTTTTGGCCAGAAAATACAGGCCTTCTAAATTTGACAGCAGCATTCTCTGCTGTTTGATCTGCACCTGCGGTCAATAGTACGATGAATACTATTAATACACTCATACAAAAGTGCAAAACTTAATGGAACTGACGTTTGTCTTTAAAATTAATGGCTTATTTTTGCCATATGAGGTTCTTAGGTAGTTGAAAAGTGACTGCAGGTACAAGTCGGGCTAAAAGCCTTTTATATTGTTGTTAATATTATAAAAGTGTGGCAATCTTGATGCCTTCTAGTTAAAAACCATCATTTGTTATAAATGGGTAATCTTCAGAGCGACAGCTTTAATGCATTAAAACAGAAAACAATAAACGTTACATTTTTGACTCATTTTGTTGGGATGGGGGGGGGGGTGCAACAGAAAACATTTGAGAACCGCTGGGTTGGTAGAAGAAAACAATAGTGGCAAACATAGAATTTATTTATTTTTTAACTTTATTGAACATAACCTTAATTGCATGCACAAGTAGGAATCTCAACTTTGCGTTTTTACAAAAAAGAGAAAATAAGTTATATACAAGAGATCAACTTAACCTTTGCAAGGCAAAGGAAGAAAGTAAAAAAAAGTTAACCTATAAAAATGAATAAACAGGCATTTACAATGAATTTACAATTAGAAATCCAATCTCCAAAAGGAAATAAACATAAGACATATGTAGGATTTAAAATCAACAACTAACAGAGACAGACTCATTTAAGCAATGAGACAATTCCTTGCATCATGTTAACTTGACTTAAAGCACAAGAAATTGTGACATGTCACTACAAAGTTTTTGTATATGTCCATATTTGTCAGCTAACAAAGATAAAGATGAATAGAAGATTTTTAGTCTGTTTTTAAAACATATTAATGAAGGTTTTTTTTTTTTTCCATTTACATACATGTATATGATATCTTCCCATACTCATGACAATATTGATCATGTCAGATATATCTTTCGCAATGTAAGTTTTGTATGTTATTTAATATTTGATTTATATCAAAAGGTGTTATATTTTCTATTTTGGGACTCAACCAAATATACAGGTTCTGCCAAAAACTACCTGTGACTCTACACGAATAGAAGAGTTGTTCAATAGTTTCAGGTTCTTCATGGCAAAAAACACAGTTATCAACTTCAAATCCAAATCTAGGCAAGCATAGAAATAGAAATGGCAACATGAATATTGCTAGGTTTTTGTTTTGTTTTTTTCCTTTTCTTCTGCTGCGGCTAAATTA
This sequence comes from Fundulus heteroclitus, assembly GCF_011125445.2. Classification (NCBI taxonomy): domain Eukaryota; kingdom Metazoa; phylum Chordata; class Actinopteri; order Cyprinodontiformes; family Fundulidae; genus Fundulus; species Fundulus heteroclitus. The sequence continues at coordinate 23,626,472 of NC_046374.1, read as the reverse complement.
CCAGCAGCTTTGGTTTTCTAGGATGAGGTATTATCTGGCCCTGCTTAGCTTTACATATTTTTCCCTAAATACGCAACATTTCCTTCATACTGTGTCAAAACAGTTTGATATGACTCATTTTGGAGCAGATCTGCCTTTGCCTCTAGTTTTAGAATTATGAGTGCGCACAAACTCAGATTTGCAAAAGTTTAGCTCCCCTAAATAGATTTGTCTTTCTGCCCCCTTTCGTGTAATGACTCTACACGGGAGTTTAGAGTCATTTAAACTTTTTGAAAACATTTACTGAAATGCGTTTTTAATTTACGATCATTGCCATCTGTAGTGGCAAATATAAGACCAGCAGAGTTTGCTGTTTTCATTCCTCAATATCCAAGTTTAAAACCTAGCTTGGAGAAATGTTTTGTTAGAATTTGTCCTGAAATGGAGCCTAATGACCATTTTTATAGAAATTTAGGGTAAGATAAAAGTTTCTCTGACCCTTTATTGTGGATAAAGCAGCGTTTGCATTAATACTGGGCTGCACACTTTCTATTGACGTGTCATCAGCATTGTGCTCTTTAAAATCTCTAGTCATGCTTAGTCATATCATCTAATTTTAAGCTACGTTTTGTGAAAATACTAAATATAAGTGGGATTAAAACTAATAGGGGATGTTGTTACTATTATTGTTACTTATATGTATTACTAAAACCTCAGTTTGTAAGCAGACAAGAGGTTCAAAGACGACAGAAAACCTTAGTGTGTTAGTGGGAACAAGCCTTGTCACAGCCTCTTTAAGCACTTAGCTTTTATTGATACAAGGAGCTGACATTTCTGACAGTTAAGTAGAGCTCAAGGAGAGAGTAACCTGAAACTCCATGTTTGGTCTGCCTGTCTGTCACAGCTTCTTGACAATCCTAACCTTTTGTCTGTCTCCCCCAAAAAATATTTCTTAAGCTGGATCAGATTGAATCAGGGGAACTGGCATTCATTTGGAAAGATATTTCTCGACCTATAGGCCTGTAAGTTCACCAATTCTCTTGATTCATTCGCTTTGTTGTGTGTATGATGACAGTTTGTGTGTTTTTTTACTAACTTCCCAGATTGAACTGTATGACTGCTTGTTCATCTCAGTGGAGTATATTCACCACTTATTCTCTGCTTCGCTTTAAAACTTCCAGCAGCATCTCTTTATTTGGGTCAGGTGTGTGGGAGTGTCTGGGCAGATGTGAATGAGTCAATGAGGTAAACTCTGCGTACAGGGAGCCCAGATATCAGCCAAAGAGCTGCTGCACCCCGTCACCGCCTAAATAGAGTACACTGAATGTGCTGAATGGTTGCTTCTCTAATTAACACTCTCCCTGCCCCCCCCCCCCCCCCCCCCCCCAATATAAATGAACGGCTGTGTTCAAACATGGATCTGTACCACTATTAAATAACAGTTGGACTCTATTATAACTTCTAAAGGCAATAAGATGCAATGATTAAAGGGATAAGCTGACTAAAAGAAACTGAATATAAGGGAAGCCACATTTTAGATTTTCATTTAAGCTTTTAGAAAACCTTCCACTTCACTGCTGTGCATTACTTTATGTTGGTCTCGTCTCCAACAATGATGAGTGCCACGACAGGGATGAGGTCAGCAATCTCACACAGTGGTGCTCCAGGAACACCCTGATCCTGAACACCAGTAAGGTAATAATAGACTACAGGAGATCCAGGAGGACTGAACACGCTCCTCTGTACGTACGAGGGAGGTGATGGAGCACGTGGACAGCATCAGGTTCCTGGGCATTCACATCTCCTCTGACCTCTCCTGGACTGTGAACACCTCCCACCTGGTGAAGAAGGCCCAACAACGGCTCTTCTTCCTCAGGAAACTGAAGAGGTCTGGACTTTCCACGTAACTGCTAAAGAACCTCTACAGAGCTACCATAGAGAGTGTTTTATGTCTCAGCATAACTGTGTGGTATGGGAGCTGCACAGTCCAGGAGAGGAAGGAGCACGGGAGGTGAGAACAGAGCAGGGGATTGTGGGATGCCGTTTGCAGGATGTAGACTCAATTCATGCAGAACAAGTACAAAGAAGGGCTAGACGCATCTCCACTGATCCCACCCACCCAGGCAATGCGCTGTTTGCCCCTCTCCCATCAGGTAAATGCTTCAGACGTCTCAAAGCTAAAACAACTAAACTAAGAAACAGCTTCTTCCCAAGAGCTGGGATGGCAATCGCCCCCTGATGGGACACTGCAGTCCAACACTTTAAAATCATCCCCTCTGTTACTAGCCCGTCATACGTTACAATCACCTTAATGTTCCTGCCTACTTACACACTATCGTCTATGAATATCTACATTGCTGTAAGCAAAGCCTCAATCATTTTTCAATAAGCACCGTACTACATCATTATCTGTTATCTGTGACTCTCCTGAACACTAAAAAAATAAATATAACCCTTGTTTATTGCTTGTTAGTTTGTCTGTTTGCCTTCATTGTGTGTAATGTGAGTGAGTAGCCAAAGAGACATTTCACCTCTGTAACACGCGGTGACAATAAAATACTCTTGACTCTAAAGTTACAGGAGCAATAAGTGATTTTGGAGGTTGAGCACTGTCGGTAGACCAGAACAATATATATTTTTTATTTTTTATTCTTTTAGATCAAAACAAGATGTGTATCGAGCAACACCTCTTTCTATTTCCGCTCCAGCACTCGGCATCCATTTCCTCTTCTCACCCATCAGCTTGTATGAGCCTATATGGAAAGGATAAAAAAAATAGAAAAACAGCATCACCTTTCAGAGCAAGATGTTTAGTGAAGAAGTAAGCAACTAAAAACTTTATAATGTTGTTAGCAAGAGAACGTTTTGATCTGATGGCCGTGCTCTCCACCATTTTGTGCCTGGCATGGCATTTTATGGACAGGGAAGGAGCAGCTGTTCACGTGCACGTACGTTCACATGCGGCCAGCCTGGCTATGTAAACAACAGACTGGAGAACAACACAGAGAGAAAGTGTGTGACGTTTAACGATAGTCCATCTAAAAAGATACCTTTAGTTCTTCACAAAACTATTTTTAGTTCTTTCTATCAAAAATAATAAAATTTCACTTATTGCTCCTTTAACTTAAAAAAAAGTTCAATGGGTACTAATGATTTACTCTAGAACCCAAATACAACCAGTTAATTTTTCTGATATTTGCTTCTTTGATTTGTCCTGACAGCAAATACAAATACAGCAACTTAGCTTTACTTTAATTTTGGTATTCAAATGTAGTGTTGCCATATTTGCCAGTTCTTATTGTACCTAATGACTGGTGGACACATGGCAACACTTAACTAAAATATGATTGTGTGCTTAAGTTATAGTTAGGTGTTTCAAGGTAACATCAACACACTGCGAGCCTTCCTCAGAGAGGTAACACTAAAATTATATTATTGAAGTAGATGACAAGAAGCCTAGAGGAAGACCAAAGAGGAGATTTAAAGATGGAGTGAAAAAGGCCGTGAAGCTAGTTGGTGTAAAAGAAGACGCTGAAGATAGAGTTAAATGGAGACAGATGACTCACTGTGGCGACCCCTGAAAGAGAAAAAAAACGAAAGAAGATGAAGATGGAAAAGATAGCTCTGAAATACAGCGATGCATTTCAACAGTCAAATAACAATCAGCCTTTATCACAATGGAGCAGAAAATGCATGATCGTTTAGACTTTACCTAAGTGTTGTAAACATTTCTTATCACAGTAAACAACTCCAAGATTGTCTGAATGCTACCTGCTATCAGGCAACCCATTTCCTTCTCTCTGATCCCTCATCTGTGCGTAATCCTGATTTTAAGAGCACGATGTTGAGCTTGCAGCATTTCTCCGCTGCCAGGAAAGAAAGATAAACCCCAAAGTAAACTTTCACTTCATTCTTCAGAGGATGAATGAAAGGAAAGGACATTTTTATAATTTTATTTAAAATTGCTCATCAATACTGGGCAGTTTTTGTTGTTGTTTGTGCACGGAATTTCCAATCTCGGCTTCACAGTGGAAAAAGTTAATAAAGAGATTTTTTACTGAATATCCAAAGGCAATGAAAAGCCTGGAAAAACAATTTGATTTCCTTACGGACATTCCTTCACAATGAAAATAATAAGCAGCACTTGATATTCTCCTGATGAAAGATGCTGGGAGAAAAAGGAGGCATATTTACGTTGCCCTGCATCATGAATGAGGTTCTTCATACAGCGCCTTGAAAAAGTATTCATACCACCTGAAGTATTTAGACACGTTACAACTACCGAATGCATTTTACGGTGGGTATATGTGGCAAAGACAAGTAATGCACAATTGTGCTTTAGAAGGAAAACGTTTTTCTTAAAAGTATAATTTAAATTGTAATCTGAAAATTGATGTGAGCTCAGACTCATTTCTCAATTCAATTTAAGCCTGGACTTTGACTAGGCCATCATAACACATTAAAACCCTTTGATCTCTGGCTATATGAGTAATGATTTTGTCCTGCTGGAAAGTGAACCTCGGCCCCAGCATCAGTCTCAGCAAAACACAAAGCGCTGAATATAAAAAACATTTCTTACCTTTCCTTAGCACTCAAAAATGATAATTTTTCTTTGTAAAGCCCTTTCCTTGTCCACAATAATGTTGACCAAAATGCTCAACAAAAATCCATGTATAACAAAAAGACAAGAAAAAAACAAGGTAAAAACAAGGAAGATTAAAGTAATTATAAACCACACGTGCTAACACACTTTTAAATATTAAAAGCTTGCCAGAATAAAAACATTTTAAGGTTTGATTTAAAAAGGCCAAGTTCAGCTATGGATTGAAGATCTAGTGGAAGAGTCGAGGTGCATCAGAAGAAGCGTGGTCACCCCAACGTTTGCACTTTGTCCGTGAAAACCGTGAGTAAATGTTGACTGTTCTGACCTCAAGGACCTGGCACAAATACAAAAGCTCAACAACTCTGATGGGGGCGGCTTTAAAACAAATCATGAACTATAAATCTATTTTAAAACACTGGAAGCCAATATAGTGAAAATGAAGTTGGTGTAATGTCTTCCCATTTGGGGGTGTGAGTTAAAAGGCGAGCTGCTTTGTTCTGAACAGGTTGGAGGCAAATTCCACATCCTCTGCTCCGTTCCAGACTTTCTCCGTGAGTCCGTGAAAAGCAACGCCTACTGCATCCACGGTCACTCCACTGTGATGGCTATATGGTACAGGCAGAGAGGAGAAGAACTCGCAATTGGGTCCACTCAGTCAACCAACAATAAAGACACCAAGGCGGTTTTTATTATCTTGTTCAAGAGTTGTGGCTACACTCTGAAAGACATTACCAGTATTTATGTATCTCTGTTGAGAAGATGGACAAACGTCTGTCCATTGTTGGTCCAGACCTGAGATGACCGTGTACTACTTACAGGGCAGCCATTGAACCAAATCAAAGACTAGCATTTGGCCTGAGGTAATGTTGATCAAATGTATTTCACACCACACTGAACAAGTTGTCTTTCAATAATTAAAACCACACTAATATAAATAATAAATAAAGTTTACAATAAACCAGAAGTAACATGTTAAAGATCCAGCAATGGACTGGCGCTCTCTGGTTCCCATTCTAGATCGGTGTCTGAGGGTATTCTCATGAATGGGGACGGTAGCAGTGGGAGGTTGAGGTCATTGATTCCCATCTAGTAGGAATAAACTGTCTGGTGTGGATGATTTCTGTGGAAAGTGTAGATGAGTGGGGTCTGGGGTTGCTAGTGTGTATCTTCCTTGATGAGTGGATGAAGTTGACAACACTGGCTGTGAGGGCAAATGTGGAGCAAGCTGTTGTTGTTGTGTGTTCCAAGGTGTGCAGTGTGTTTAATATTGTTATTTTTGCTTGCTGTCTAGTATTGCTGTTTAGCCTCTGGATCATTGGTACAATACTTACAATACACTTGGGGAGTGTTGGCCTAGAGGTTAGAGCAGTGTGCTTGCACTCTGAGAAGGTTGCAAGTACCCGGTTTGATCCCCACTGCCTGCACTCTGGGTCCCTGAGCAAGACCCTTAACCCCAGATTGTTCCCCAGGCGCCGCACAATGGCAGCCCACTGCTCCCCAAGGGGACGGGTTAAGATGCAGAAGTGAATTTCTTCATTAAGATGCAGAAGTGAATTTCTCCATTGTGAGATCAATAAAGTTTAATTATTATTATTATAGTGCAAAGAAATATGTCTTGTCACCCACTCTTTCTGGAATATAGGGAACCTGTGGCTCCTTCAGCCAATTTAAATGTCTATCAGCGATGTCTGGTTGTCACGTGGCCTGTCCCCTCGATTCAACAGCAGTTGTACTGGTAGTCACACAATTTCTGACTGAAGTACCGGTAATAGTAGTAGTAGTTGTTGTTCCTATTCTTGTGACACTCGTTTGTGTTGTGGCCCGGTCTCTTGGGCTCCGGACCCAGTGGAGAATTGGACTTGAAACTGTTTGCTTGACAAGACTTGATATTTTACCCAAAATCTAAAGTTTAAGACATCTATGATTTAAAAAGTGCGCACCATTAATTCATTTCACTCAATCAGTATCTATGAACGCACATTGTCTCTTTCCTTACTCTATACGTATGTGTGCGTGCACTGCAGTACAGCCAATCAAATTAACCAGATTTTTTTAAAAAGGAAAACGCTAAGGACAAAAACGCTCATTGGGTCTGAATATGAAGTTCTGCTGTTGCATTTTCACTGAATATTGTGGAAAAATATGGTTCAAAAGAGTTTAATTTTACTGTTTCCGAAGGTCAGTTGCACTGGTTTCATCACGTTGTGAGATAAATACTGATTTAAAAAGAACATGCTCTATTATTTACATTTAACATGTATTTCAACATTGTTAAAGACTCGAAACGACTAGAAATTACAGGTTTCAGACTTGGGACTTGACTTGAGAAATATCTGTTCTAATTTGAGGCCCGACTCGGACTTGGCTGTCTGTAATTGAGAGACTTGACTCAGACTTGAGGAAAAAGACTTGAGACTTACTTAGGACTTGCAAAACAGTGACTTGGTCCCCCTCTGCAATATGGGTGGGCAACGCATATCGGCTTAAAGGAGAAGTCCGGTCAGCAAGGAGGAATCAATGGATCATTATCTATACCTAAAACTAATACTTTCGAGGTGATTTAAAAATCACCTCGAAAGATTTAAAAAAAATAATAGTATTAATTGTCGTTGCGATCACCGAGTCTGGGAGTGGCCATTAATGACCAAATATGGTAACACCTCACTCCTGACGTCTTCTGGAAGTGACGTCACGGTGCGTTAACCCGAGGGCCGTTCTCCGCGCTTTACAAGCAAATTCAATAGGAACTATTATACACATCTGCGATCAACAACAATTATTTCGGATTTCGAGAGGACTTAACCATTGAAGTTCGCGAGAGCAATTGTTAAAGCAATAATGCCCAAATGCATGGCCGTTGGGTGTTGCAATACATCGGGTAAAAGTGAAAAATAACTAGTTATTTCACCTTTCCGCTGACAGATTCAACTCACATCGTCCCTTTTTGGTCTCCTCGGCTCAAACTGGTATTGGTGTATTTCGTCAAAAGTCCGGTTGCTATCAAGAAAGTCTTCCATATATTCCAAATCATTATCAAATGATGACGATAAATCCATGGAACTCCCATCACTGTCGTTATTAAATCCATTACTCTCTGCTTCGCATACTGCACTAGTAGTCGCCATCTTGGATAATAGCATGTTGTGACAAACACCAGAAACAGCACTGGGACTTTTTTTTTTATAGAACTTTATTGAACATATTGTATAAACAGACAGTTACACAGAAGAACGTTAGACAGGTGCTCTAACCAGCATTGGCACTTGCTCAACAGCCGATACCGTGACGTCACAAACTGGGAGGTGGCAGTACTGTTCTTTCACCAACATAGATGCCTCCAGTAAAGCACATTCAAATGAAAATTACTCTTAATTAAAAGAACTTAACATTTATTGAACAGTATGTAATAATGGTATATTTAAAGTACTATCAGAACCTTTAAAACCAGGGCTGTCAGATATGCTTTTTGTACATATTTCAATTCTCCATAAGGGAGAGAGAATGGTATAAACTGTAAAGTCTGCTGTAAATATGTTGTGTGTTAAGACATTTTTAATGCTCAGTAGTTTAAACTATTCTTTTCTTTTTTTTTATTTCATTACACAAATTTACTGAAAACATTGATACCAGCTCTTTGTGTTGATGGGGAGAGGTCACAGCTCTGTAGCAGTGCAGCTATTAACAACATTTGCATCAGAACAGACCTGCAGCCTTGCTTGTACATTTCTCCCAGCTCTGTGAAAAACACCCCACTGTTCCAGCATGCTTTTCAATTTTAAAAAGGACAGCTTAGATCAAGAGATACTACTTATAAAAACATTGACAAGTTCAAATGTAATTGTATATCACTGGCACACAGCACCAGGCAGCACAGCTTGCTTACTTGTTAATACATAGGAGTACATTATGGGGTAATGAACGCTTAATTTAGTATGACATCATTAAAACTTACCATCGGCATCCAGCACACGGGCAGTTTCCGCCCACACATTTTCTCTTTGCTGTGTGTCTCTGTAAAAAGGATGCTTGGGACCATACAAACATTTGTTACTCTTGACTTCCAAAATTAGCATCTTGTCATCCTGATTAGAAGTTGATCCCGAAGCAGTGTTGCCAGATTGGCCATTAATAGCTTGAGATAGGTACCAGCAACCCTCGTGACCCCACAAGGGAAAGAAGTGTTAGAAAATGGATGGATAGATGGACGGGCCTGAACGCATATCGATACTATGCATTTTCGAAAGCTACAATCCAACAAAACCCGCCCCGAGTCCTTACCTTTGAAGTTTGGGCTCTAAAACAAGTGACGATAAACACTAGTTATAAAGATACCCGCTTGCACTGCTGCACTACAGACACCATGATTATAACCAGCTGAAATATCCCTCCACCTCTCCACGTTCACACACTCCCACCAATAAGACACAATATAATAGACACCTCATTACGCGCTGGAGCGCATTCTGCGTCGCCGCCATATTGGCTGTGTCTTTTCTACTCAACGCTGACATAGTAGCCGATGGGAGTAAAGGCAGAAGGAGCAATTTTGCCTGGATTTAATGCCGTTAAGGGGTTGCGATAACCACCGATAACTGCTTAAAGTAGATTACGCTGTGCACATCACCATTTTGAGATTGGTTCTGGAGATGAGTTTTTACGCACTGATAACATTGCAGAAACCCAACCCATAAACCATAATTTAATGTGTATTAATTTGTTGTCTCTGTATTTGACAAACTAAGCCTGAATCACATAGGCAAATAAGTACCCTGGAGTTGTCGCTTCTTTTGGGCTTGTTTTTATAGCACTGGTTGCTTGTTTGTCTCACAATATCTGGTAACACTGATCGGGAGCGACGCAGGAGGAGTGGATCCAGTCAACTCCGTCTCATTTATAACCAACTAGACATAGAAGTAGAAATGTTTTACTTTTGTTAAAAGGTGAAAGAGGAGTATCGACACTTTATTGTTCAGTTATTGGGTTAAAATAGAAAAAAACACAACTTTTCTCCCCTGATTGTTTCAACATACAGATACTGCTAATATGAGGAGAATCACGTCTGTTTCAACTCCATTCACAACATTCCTCCTGTGAGCCAGGCAGACAATAAACCTAACAACTCTCAATTGTTGGGGCGACCAGTTCCAGGTGAACTAATGAGGCTTCCTGGATGGGAAGCATAGCATCTTCAGCTTCAGAATAGAAGTCCAGTTGTCTTTAAACCTTTTGTGGATTAACCGTTTACACTGTTCCCAAATGCTAAGGTAACTTGCGCACACCTTAGCTACTTCGGGCTGCTGTGGCACTATCATGCATATCGCATATTGTGTAAATAAGTCTTTTCCACTCAATTATTTTTCCACTGTGCAATATTTATTCACTCTGGTATTCACTTTTTAATCTTCTACTCTTGATGTTGCTTTAGAGCTAATTTTACATAAGACTAGTTTGTTCTTTTTTTTTTCTTGCTAATAATTGTGTGTAACTCTTGCGGGACAATAAAGGAATCCTTATTTTATCTTATCTTATAATTACCCCTTTTGTTAAAATATGAACTGAAATTTGCCTCTTTTTGTTCAGTTTCATTAGCAACACCCTGGTCTGATTACTGCCTGACCTGTATTATCAAGAAATTGTTTAAATAAAACCTGTCTGACAACACGAAGTAGGTGAAACAATTAACGTCAGACGGTAAACGTTTTTTTTGACAGCTTAGTGGAAAGTCCAGTCCATTTCAGTTTCCTGAGGAAGAAGAGCAGCCTTCTTCACCAGGTGGGAGATGTTTAGAGTCCAGGAGAGGTCAGAGGAGAGGTGAGCGCCCAGGAACTTTATGCTGTCCACGCGCTCCACCACCTCCCCCCGTATGCAGAGAGTAGGGCTGAATGATTTTGCCAAAAATCTAAATTGTGATATATTTCAACCATAACTGGGCTTTAATTTGGACTTTTCTCTGCATTAACCACAAGCAACAAAAATTGCCTGCAGATAAAGATGTTTGTAGACAAGCAACATTTAAAACAACAGATTTTACTTTTTTTATTAATGAGAATATTATTGTTCAAGAGAATAGCTTTGTGAATTGAACATCAATCCTTGTTGAACATAAATAGCGACCAACTAACAAGTCAATGTATTCAACAGTTTGATCAGTACTTAATGCTATGGTGAGATTCCTGAAGGATTCTGTTAATAAAGTATAAACTCTAAAACAAGTAATAAAATTATATTATCTCACTGCTGCAACTCTCTTCCCTTCCACGTGGAGGAAAACCCACTTTAAACATGTTACCAACACCTAAAGGATGCGTCTGATCCATTAATTGTTACATAGACAAAAATTGTAGACCTCTGCAGTTTGGAAATTGCGTTTTTTTTTAAAAACTGCAATTATATCGCAAATGCAATTAATTGTGCATCCTCAGCAGAGAGGAGCGTGTTCAGTCTTCCCGGACCTCCTGTAGTCCATTATGACCTCCTTGGTCTTGCTGGTGTTCAGGATTATCCCAGGCTGTGGAGCTTCAGGGCCAACATGTCTGGTAGCACGGTGTTAAAGGCTGAGCTAAAGTCTACTAATGGCATCCTATTGTAGGAGACAGTATCCTCCGTGGAGCGAGTCTCCCGGTAGGTGAACTGCAGCCTGTCTAGGCCAGCAGGGACGGCGTCTCTGATGTAGTTTAGGAGGGAGTCACAGCAATGGGGGTGGGGGGGGGGGGGGGTAGTCACCAAGGCAGGTGATGGTTGTTTTCTTGAGAACAGGCACAATGATGGAGGATTTCAGACAGGATGTTGAGGAAAAAAACCCTGCTAGTTGGTCAGCCCATGATTTAGTGTCCCACCGTGTCTGAGCCTGCAGCCTTATTGGTGTTGACCTTCTTCAAGGAGGAGGTCACTTAATGCAGCTGCAGGACAAGAGGCTGACGCTGAACCTCTGACTAGGGCAGATGTTCAGACTTCCTGCTGCTTGGAGAGTCGAAGCGTATGAAGAAGCTGTTTAAGGTGTCGAGGAGAGCCGGGTCATTGTGCTTGTGGTCTGTGATGGTCATGACGTGTCTCCACATGTCGCGTGGGTTGTTGCTGGTGCTGAAGTGGTCCTCGATGCGTTGCTTGGATCTGTATCTGTCTTCTGGATGCCTTTTTTCAACTCACTTCTAGCCCTGCTGTAGGCCAGTCTGTCTCCAGATATGAACGCCGCACCCCAGGCCTTCAGTAGGGACCACACCGAGCTGTCCACCCATGGTTTCTGGTTAGGGATCACTCTGATTGTCTTTGTGGGTAGGACAGCATCTTGATGATCCAAGACATTTAGGAAAGCAATCTGCTCGCCTCTCTCATGTCCTACCTGGGTACAATAATGAGGTTCACATGGAAACACAGAAAAGGAGCCGGACAAAGTCTCTGCTCTCATTTGTGGCAGCCCTCATGGGTCCATGTGATTGTGTGTACAAGCAGCAATAATCCAAAGGTTGCCTCATTTGAATAAAAAGACAAAAAAGTCTACAAAGCAGGTGCACACACTTCTGAAAGAGAACAGGAACATTTGTGGGGAGTGGGTTGGTGTATGCGAGCATGCATGCATGGCCACAGATAGAGCGCGAGCAGAGATATAATGAGGAAGGCTTGCAGACTCCGAAACAAAAGAACGAGTACTTAAAATAGGTGGGAGACAGCCTGCAAGGTGCACTCACGCCTGCAAAAGAGCACAAAAGAGACGAGGAGTAAATCAAAAGGAGAAAGGAAACGAGAGCCAGAGATTTGTGGGGAGTTTGGGACCAGAAAATAGGAGGAGAAGCAGAGTGGGAGGAGGTGAAGAAGCAGATCACATGCACGCAATGTGTCCAGAAAACAGGAGGAGCGGGAGATGGTGGGAATGAAAGACGGGAGGTGGGGAGAGAGCACCAACCACAGAGCGCGCGCGGAAAGAGAGAGGCGATGGAGCCAACGTGGGAAAGAAAAGGAGACGCAAGGGAGGCGAGAAAGACAGGAGTAAAGAGTGAAAGAGAGAAGGGATGTGGAGCTGCTGCGAGAGAGAGAGAGACACAGCCATAACACATTCTGGCTAATATTAGAAAGAGAGAAGACATCTGCGGGAGGAAGTAAGAGAGGAGAGGGTAGGGGAGGTTTAGGGAGTAAGAACCACAAATAAGTCTGAGCATAAGAGGTCACAAAAAAACATCCTTTTAAAGAGATATACACCTTTTTTAAAATCTGATAACTGCAGTGAGGGAGAGCAAGGAGGAGGGGAATGGCAGTGGAGGTGAACAAGTCTCTGGTGGAGGACCAAGAGAAGGGAGATAAAAAGGAAGGAGAGATCAGGAGGTTAGTCTGAGCTGTGCCCAACCACGTCTCGTTATGTCACAACACGTTTATTTTGTATTTCCTACTCCTTCCCTCTGTCCCTGCTCTCCATCTTTCTGACTGGCTCTCTCATTACCAGAGTGAGTGAAGCTTGAAGTATTACAACTCTTCATACAACATTCTCCTTCCTCCTTCATGCTTTGCTCTGGATGATATTTTGCTGAGAAGTGCAGTGTCCAGGAAGAGTATTTATACCCTTTAACTTCAACTTTAACTTTGTTATATCTGACTGATCTTTAACGTCATAGTCCAAGAGGGGGGAAAAAAAGCTAAATTGTGAGGTGGAATAAAAATCTAAATTTAAGATGTAAGGGTTTTCCCTATCTTCCCCTGTCTCTGGTAAAGAAAAGCATCCCCACAGCATGATGCTGCCACCTCCGTGCTTCACAGCACTGAATCAATGTTGATGTCCAGTATTTGTTTTCTGGCACTAATGGTCCAAAAGGAGTAACGTTGGTCTCATCTGAACACGGCACCTTCTTCCACATGTTTGACTGCATGTCAAACATGGCTGTCTTCTCATCTCTAGTCCGTTTTTTGTCTTTAGGTGATTTCTAAAGACAGTTGGTTCCTCTGAATCTTATAAGGTAAAACAAAATGAATGACACACCAATCTGGCTTTTAGTTTGAATTATTCTTTCAAACACTATATTTTCTTCGTCTTCTTAAAGCTATTCACTTTTAAGCATTCCCAGTTTGGCATTTAGTACTCTGCTAAGAATTTTCCATATGGCTTGTAAAGCACTTTCGTACAATATTGCTTTTTGATGTGTTACATAACTAAAGTTGACGATGACTATTTTCCATCCACTTTTGATTTATGAACCACTTTGTATGGGTCAATCACATAAATAAATAAAAAAGCAAACAGCCATTAAATTTGTGGATAGAAAGTGGGGAAAAAATGGGAAAAATTAAAAAGTCTAAGGCATGCATGCATGTGAGGGAAATATTCTCAATCTCACTTACATTTATGTCAGTTTATTTCTTCAAAAATAAAAAAGTTCCCCTCTTAAGACAGTAAGCGCTGTTTAAACTCCAAATAGTCTCCCTTCTGTCAGATTTGATGCTATTAATTTCTATTTTTTCCATGAAAAACCTTCCTACTTACTGTCAGGATTGACAATGTAAATTTCCGTAGCAGTAATCCTCATGACAATTTCTTTAAATTACATTATTCAGAGCTGTTGCAGAGGCTGAGTTCAGTTCAGTTCATTCAGTGTTACAGCTCAAGGTCTGTGAAACAGGGCTTAATTTTACCAATTATAACAGAGCTTCTCTCAAATAAACTTCTCCAAATGGGCTCTAATCCGCTTTGTCTTTCTGGTATTTGAGAAATCGAAAAAGCTGCAGCCTCGACATGGAGATCCACTGGTTTCTTGTTTTCCAACCAAGAAGAGAAGGTTTACTGTCGAGCTGTGGAGCTGCGTTGCCACCAAGTGGTCAGATGGGTCCGAACAGGAGGAAACTTGAATGACTTTAATGTTTTACTGGAAGGGGAGATTGTTTTGGTTCCACTGACATTTCTCCAAAAATCAGACCGGTGAGTGAAATGTGAAGGACGAAACGTCATCACAGTCCACATTTTATCTAGGACTAAGAGGAAATGCAGGGAAAACATATCCTGTAGTCTTCTAGGACATTCTTTGAAATGGGTTGTGTTAAATTAATTCAAAAGAAAGTTAGCTGTGATGACCTGACTGAGCGTTTTTTTTTTTTTATAAGAGGCCTTAGTTATTTGCTTTTATCAAAGCACATTCTGGATATTTGGTAACAGCATGGCGCCACAGAAAATAACCCAAATAACCACTGGGCTCTGCAAACGTCTCGAGTCGACCTCTAAATGTATTTTGCTCCCATGCTGCAAAGCTTGAATTCTTTTAAAGTGATTTTCATTGACAGTTTCGCAAGGTTTCTGAAGGTCTTTCAAAGTTTTTGTTTGGACTTAGTTTGGTCGCTTATTTCCCCTCCATGGCCTGGCCGTTATCAGAGTAGCGTGGTGTTGTTTGTTAAGCCAATTAACTGTGACCGGTGACCCAGTCAAGCATAAAAAAGGCTCCTAAACCTGATGGACGAACCGTTGTCGTGTCGACTGATTAAAGAAAAGAAACAAGGCTGCTAAAAGGTATTAAAGCAGCAGACCTTTGGGATGTGATCTTTGCTTTTTAACAAAAGAAAAATATGCAGAGTTTCTCTTAATGTTTCATTATTTTGTGGTCGATATCATTTAATAAACACAGCTGATTGATCTTGGTCAGTGCTTTCACTGGTGTGTTTTGGACTAGGATGAATGTTTCTGTAACTTAAACAGTGAAGTTCTGGCCTGAGTTGAAGCCACTTGGATTAGCTATTACCACACCCCTCACCAGCTTTAGATTTATTTGTTACGGTATGTAATAAATGTCCTTTACTGAGGGAGTGTGTCCATAATATAAATTTCAGAATGAGGCATTAAATATCATCCTGATGAAGAAAAGACAGAAATAATTGTCAGAGGTATGATCCTGACTACACACAAGAAGTCTAATTATTGCAACGGCATATTTAAAGGTGTCTGGGGAAAAAAGGAAGCTGCATCATCCAAAAAGCTGACGCTAGTTCTGACCAACACCAGGAGAATAGACTCTACTCTTCCCAAATTACTGCACTCACTCCCTGTTTGCATAACAAAGGGCTTTAAGTGTTGTTAGCGGTCCATACGACACTGAAAGTTCTTGTGTCTGTAAACAATCCCAGTTACTTGTGAGGGTTCAAATCATTAAAACCCCTCAGGTCAGCAGACATGTTTACTCAGTGTTCCCAGCCCAGGGCAACCTGCTAGTTTCTCCTCCGAACTCCTTGAAAACCTGAAATGAGCTTAAACTCTTGCCTTGTTTAAACGTTTCCTTAAAGGTAGACACAGAACCCCTTTTTGTCAGCTCTTAGCGATGTATTTGTTTTAAAATCTAATTTTTTCCTGCTCTCGTCTGCAGTGCCTGAAGAAATGGTGCTATACAAATAGACACCAACCTTACCTGAGAAGTGCATGCATTTTCTCTGTCACTGCAACCACTATTTATTTCAGTCAAGAAGAGGAAGGAGATGAGCAAACAGCTGCAGCTGTTGTCAAGAACTCAACAGAGCAAAGACAACAAAGGCAGATCTGTAAAGCAACATCAAAGAGGCTGTCAACACCAGCAGCTGAGAGGCTGGAAAGCAGCAAACAGACACAGATATCAGAGCCGAAGAATAGAGATGGCGACACAAAAAGCTGTTTATGTTGGTGTCACTTTCAGCACCGTTACAACCAATCAAGGGCAAATGTTGTAAAGTCTTTCGGCTCCAGTTACCGACTGTGAAGTACGTCATAAACTGCAGCAGCTCATGTTTAGTTATTATTTATTTGTTTTGGTTCGATCATTCCTGCAAGGAAACACTGGGAGTCATAATGTTTTATGCAACACCTGCATGTATTCACTGTTTGAAATTTTACCGGCTTGAAGAGAATGAGTCCAACAACTACACAAAAGAAGATTTCACAGGAGTGGACATGGAAATGAGGATTTTAACAGCGATGAACCCCGAATCTTACATTCCTAACCCTCTGTGTCTTTTCCTTTTGTGCTTCACGTGGGACACCTGGACACATGAATAACAATTCTCTACAGATTGCTATAGCAATATTATGAATGAATATATATATATATATATATATATATATATATATATATTACTTTTTATGAATACCATTGTTCAGTACCATTGAAACATATACAATTATTTTTTAATTTAATTTTAAATTAGGGTTACACGATATATCAGCATAAACATCGGTATCGGTCATTTTTTAACATATCGGTATCGGTCTGATAAGTAAAACTGGGCCGATATTAACAACCCATGTTTATTTCCATTTAGTGGCCCTTTGTGCCAGTGTTTCAAGAGGAGGGGGTTGGTCATGTAACAGTACTGCATGGCAGCCAGGATTGTGGGGTTTTCTAAATAAAGCGGAGATGCAACGTCAGCAGTGTGGTTGTTTTTCATGGTGTCGAAGGAAACACGTGAAAAGTAGCGTGTAAGTCTAGACAATAATGCACATTCAAAAATGTATTTTTAGTCTGTACAGAATTTGACCATCACTGAAATTAACAAGCGTAAATGTGTGTGCACACACATTGGTAAATATCGGTTATCGGACATATCGGCAATATTAATATCGGCCCAAATTGGTGCATCCCTATTTTAAATAGCTGTTTTAGTGAACATTTCTCTCTTTTTTGTGGCAAAAACGTAAAAAGTAAATTTTTAGATGGATATTATTTGAGCTTGGGAGAGCAGGAAAATGGCAGCAATATGGATTCTCATTTAGATTCATTTTCATGCAAGGTTGTAAAGAATAAGTACATTTTCTTTCACCATTTGATACTTTTAAATTGTTAGATTTAAAACAGTTTGTAGGGATTTCAACAAAACAGGAAAGAAAGTAAATATTTAATTGCAGTAGTTGGCAATTGTTTGCACAAAAAAATAAAATCCCAAAGAGACACAGACTTCTCTATTAAGTCTAAAGGGGCATATGAATGACTTACATAAAAAAAAGAATAAAATAAGACATTCCTTCCTAAAATACACACCCTAACCAAAATGCATATGCAATTTGCATCATCACAGCCACATTTGAGCAAATATAAAGTAAAATAAATGTGCAGGGGCCCATGTGTAATCCACATGCTGTAAATACCAAACTAATTTGAACCAAGTTACAGTTACCAAGATGTTAAATCCTCCTCTATGTGAAATCTTGCAAAAGTATTTGTTCCCATTGAACTGTACGTTGGACAACTAAAACCACAAACTTTGACGGTTAAATGGAAGTTTATCACAAACATAAAAATCACCCACATTAAACTGGATCACCCGATACTAATAAACGGGGAACACTCCAGCGTAAGCCGTAGGATGCCAAGTGATAGATTACTAATGGTGTAGACTAGAGGAATGGGGTAATATGTTAAATCAGTAGCTCAGAGTTTAGAGATGGCAGAGGTCACAATGCACAGCAAAGAAAACATCTACCCATATAAACGTGTCAGAATGAGCCTCCTCATGATCCAGCTTTAGACTCAAAACTCAGTTTAAATAAACGACCAATTAGCAACCCAATGAATTTATTGATTGAACAAAGACTGATCTGGCAGCTTCCTTAACTAATAATCCTTATTAAATCCCTAAAGTGGTTAAATCCGGTTTCTCAAAGCGGCGCTGTGGCCCATTAAGGTGCATCTCACAAATATAAACCAGAATGAAAACATTTAGGCTGATGGAAAAGGTCCAGATAAGATTTTTCTGTTGGCAGCCACTGAGCTCTGCTGGGATTTCACTTCCTATCTCTGTGCTGCTCCCAGGAGTGTCTGTGTGTGAAGATTAAAGTCCGTTTTCCAGGCTTGAAGAGATGAATGCAATCACAAGAGGAAAGTTTAACAAAGGACGTCTGCGTGTCGTAATACTTGGTGTAAATTTCAACATTCGATGAGGATGGGGGACGCGTATGTTTGAGCCATGAAAGCAGAGATTCAAAGAAAACGGACAGGAAAGAGACGGTTCTGCTGCCTCCGCGGCTCAAAGCTGAACAACAAATGTCCTTATGTGCTCTTCAGTGTAGAACAGTGCATTGTTTTCAGTGCTTTGTGAAATGTTTTTAATGTGCAAAAAAGCCTGAATGCTTTGTGAGCCTTAAGGGGTTTTATTTTTCTGAAGTGAATTTTGCTTTTGTTTAGTTGATTTTTAAAAAACATGTGTACATTTATTCTTTTGTTTCTATTGTCTGCAGTTTTTGATATGTTCTTGTTCTTTGAGTCTACAAAAAGGTTTCACACGAGGCTTTTGCGTACACAAAAGAGACTAAACATAAATATTAAGTGTATTTAACATAACCAGCCATAAGATCATTCATTTTATGCAGCACTGTGCAATCTTTTTAGGTGATCTCGATTAGATGTTCTTTAGACTTTCTGAAGGTCTTCCAAAGCTTTTCTTTGGACCTCAACAGCTTTTTCATTTATGTTCAATCCAGTCCTCTAACTCTGTCATGAAGGCTTGTTGTGGAGTGCATTGCTTAAATTATGGTAAGTGATCAAATGTAGGAGCCCAAAGAAATATTAAAAGATGGACAGTTTCTGAAAGTCATGTCTTTCACCCCTAGGAAACCGTTTTTGCAACAAACCACCTCAGAGCCGAGTCGGATCTGATAAAGAGCAAAAACCCACACCTCATTATTACAAAATCTCTTGTCGTGCTGGGCATATAAAAAAGTCATAAAAAGGTTTTTGTGAAACAAAATCATGTCATGAATTATATGACGCTAACTTGGTTTGTATAGTGTAGAGGTATTGGGATGAGGAGTGTAAATGGAGCTGCTGCACCAGGGCAAAGTAAGTTCTTGTCGTTGTGATGTCTGTTTTTTTATACATAATGTACATCTGACCATATGAGGCTGAACGTTTATTTACATACGCAAGTCAATATATGGTCTCTAGTGGTCTGAACATCAACACTCTTCACACTGCAGGCAAACGCCACCCACATGCGACTTTTTCATGGCAGTCTGAACGGCCCAGTTCCAATTTTTTTATTTAAATAAAATCAGATTTGTGTCACTTCAGTAAACAGCGCGCTGCTGACAAAGCCTACTGTCTACTTCTGCTAATAGCGGTCACATTTAATTAGTAGTATTAGCAATCACACACAAAAAAAAATCAATTTCAGCAAAGAAATTGGAATTTTGCAACAAGCCCTGCAGTGAAAATGCCAAATCAGAAAGCAGGTCAGACATGTTTATGAGACGGTGTGAAATACTGGAGGATTGTTTTCCTATGGCATCATGTAGAACTGGTGGAGTGGTCTTATTTACATGTAGGTAAGGATTGTCTATTACTCAGATGTCAGAGTTAAAAGAGAAACATCTAAGATATATATATATATATATATATATATATATATATATATATATATGTTTAACAACAACAAAAGAACAATAATTAATAATGACACGTAGTGGTTAATATCGGATCAACACGTACACAATGCCTTTCACTGCGACCATTTACCCAACGGTCTGTTGTTGCTGTGAAACTCCATTGAATTTTTACTTCTACAGGATAAATATATGATGTTTTATTCTCTTCTATTTCTGGTTTGCTTCTCTTACTGGCTTCCATGTTAGCAGGCAACATAAAATACCAAACGCTGCGCTCTGTTTTGGGAACTCTCATATGATTGGCTCAAGAACCAGGAAGTAAACACGGACTACACCCTGAACCAAAGTAGTTCCAGACCATACCTCTAGTTTTGAAAGGAGAAAATGTGACTAAGACGTTGTTGATGGAGAGGACCGCTTGTTTATAGGGAATGTTACTTCCAACCCAGGTGACAAATGAGAATAATTTAGGTTGATTTTACAGTAAATATCTTACTTATGGCTCCTTTAACCTAATTATTGATGCCTAAGTAAGCAGTCATGAAGTCACCAATCTAAATATCAATATTTTCTTTGAATTTGAAAATAAAATTGTCTTGGAGTTCAAGATCTCACAAGGCACATCTCTGATAGCTTCCCTGTTCGCTGTTTTTGAGGGACTCAGGACAAATTGCATTATACGGGGTGATACTGACACTCATTTTCACAAAATGTGTTCATTAGTCGTAAACCCTGAGGACGTTTCAATAGTCGGCACAGAAACAAGCAAGGCTGTTATTGACATCACACATCACTGTGTATGACAACAACTTTGTGTGATTTGATTGTTAAAGCTGTGTGTGGAATAAATAAAAACACCTCGGGTGGAAGCTCACACTTCATCCAGCAATTTCAAATATCCAAAAACAAATTAAAGCAATAGATAATTTGCTCTGATTTGAAAAAGAGGAGAAGGAACAATTTTATTATCCAACAGTTAAATTTCTTGATTGTTTTGCATTAATAAAACCCAACGACACCATTTAAAGCTTTAGTCTAAAAGATTTTGTGCTTGTAATTCTTGTAAACCACTTTTAGCTGCGTTAGTCTGCATGAAATGTGTCACATTTGTTTACAGACAGGATGCTTCAGTGTTATTCTCTGCCTGCTAATGGCTGCCAGAATCAAGTTAAAGTCATCACTGCTTTTTACAATGTGACTGGCAGGCCTTTACCCAGCCATCTGAATTTAGTCAGGTGTAAAACATCTGGCTGATACTGCCATCAGGCGGCCACAGTCCATGTCATTTGAGTTTGCTGTTTAATAATGAAGAAATCGGCCAATCAGAGCTAGTAAGTTTTAGCTTTTGCTTTACCTCAACAGACTGGAGGAGGCCCGCATCCCACCATCACTTGTAAAGAAGACACTTCAAGTCCGTCGCTTCAAGCAAAACTGACGCTCTGACCCTGTAGGCACAGCAAGGCCCCAGACTTAGAGGGGCTGGTGCTCATCCTGGCTGAAAACCTCTGCAGCGTTCTCTGAAGGCAATACCCTAAAAACCCCAAACAGAAACAAACACGTAACTGGACGCCCTCCACTGCAGCTTTGATCTTGTTCATGAACACCACAAACAGGGTCAGCAATGAAGAAAACTCAACCAAAAACCAAAGTGGTATTTAGAGAAAAGAGGAACGAGACAAGGGCTGTGGATTACTCACCCCTTCACCAATTCACACCAGGATTTTAAACCTAAATGTTAATGTATAGTCTTAACCCATTTTTAAAGCTTATATCTTAGGTAAGTGGGTTAAGGATCTTATATTGCAACCCTTATTGGTTGTGGTTCTGATCTGATCAAACCAAAATAAATGTGAGCGACCATCTGCTGGTGGACATTTAGTGGCGTCACACAGGGCCGTATTATCCATAAGGGCCAGTGGGCCAGTGCCCAGGGGCACCAACCATGGGGGGGCACCACATGACACATGCTTTAAAAATATATTTTTAATAAATTGTTATATTATTTACTTGAAATTGTTGAAAGACCATGCATTATTCATTTTGTGAACACTGATGTCACAATAATAATAAATGATAAATAAATCAAGATTTTTTTTTTATTTCAACATTTTAAAATGAGATATTTGAATATTGCTCACTGGCACTGCTCATATACCTACATGTAGTTGTGTAAGTTAGTAAATAGTAAATTAAGACACCGTATTAAGACACCACATTGTCTTAATACGGGCCAGGCATCACCTTGTTTCCTTACAGTGTACTTTGAGTGGACTAGGTTAAGTTACCATTAAATGATTTGTTGTGAAAGAAAATATCACTCAGTCGTGGTTTCAGTTCAAAGATGGCTGACAAATTATTTCCGTAAACAGAAACCCAAAAAAAACTAACAAAACTGCAAAAGTGAGAACTGACGAAGGCGCGTCATTACCAGCAACCTACTTTTACTGTAAAGTAGTTAAAAAGAAGCAGCCAAAGTAAAACTGACAGACCTTCAGACATCCCGGAGAACAACGTGGAGACGATGTAGTGGAGTCATTGGTGAGAACCTGGAGAACGTTTTTATAAGCCCTCCGGGTTGGAAAAACGTGGACAACAACCGTCTTCCACTCTATCACTTTATTTCTGTCATATAGATCAACACGGCCAGACAATGAGTGTGTGGAACATGGAGGCTCAGTCACAAAAATGTAAACGGTCTTCATCGAACAGTGCTGTCAGCTCAGTGATTGAAGCGACCATTGCTTGTGATTATAAGTTCAGCAACATATACAAGTCCAGCCAGAAGCAGGGATATGAACTACATTGCTGCGCAAAACATTCAGTCACAGTTAAAAAGAAAAGTAAGGTAGCACCACACAACAGCGCCCGTACTTTCCCTGAAGTCCAATGGTACTTTCCAGAACTTACCATGCAAGTGCTAGCAGTGTAAATCACCAGCTTTATCGCGACACGATGCTGTATCGATTTGTTGGGATGACGGTACAATGATTGCCGACAGGAACGTCACAATACCATATCCAGTAAATTCAATTAACACATCTGCAATCGATGTATCATCTGCCCATCTAACACAATTATTTACATTGATATCAACTCACAAAAAGAACAAATGTGATTTGACCATTGTTTTTCTAAGCTCTTACATGTGTCGGGCTTTTAAGTCAAAAACAGCATTTAATTATATAAAAATATACTAATTGATCACCTGCTCACTATAGTCTTGTAAATTTCAAAATAAAGGCGTATCTTAAAGGAAACGATGTGGATCGATGTTTTGACTTAATTGGATCGTCAAGCGTTTAATTAATTGAGGTATTGTTGCACCCCTAGTAAGTGCTGGTTAGGTTCTGGAAAATACCATCCAAGTTATGAAAAGTAAGGGTTATAAAAGTTTAATGAAAGTAAAGTTATGGCAAGTTATGGAAAATCAGCTCAGAGGTTATGTTACCTAATTTGGAGGTTACTTTCTGGAACTTACAAGGAAGGTATCTGCTAAGTCCAAAGAGTACTTGTTACTTCTCAGAAACCTCCCGGTAAAGACAGCAGTAAACTCTTTCCAATTAAAAGTTGTTTGTAAGGTCTGTAAAGTGTTCGATAAGCTAAATTACAGTTCCAGGAAAGTACCTGTATAGTAAAAGGTAAAGTCCCAGGACATTTTTGAAAGTACCAGTTGAAAGTCCAGAAAGTAACCTATAAGTTCTGAAAAATTAGGTCGTGGTAGCTTACAGGAAAGTACCTGGCAAGTTCTGGTAAATATCTTAAAAAAAATAACAGCTGAGAACCAGAAGGTCCAAACCAAGCTCCAGATAAAACCAGGTCAGTTCAGTGAAAACCTCCAAGGTCTGTAAAAACACAAGCAGTTTTATGCAGTGCTACAAAAACAGTAAGCTCAGTAAAGGCAGAGAGGAACAAAGCTGCACTGCACTGCAAAAAGGGAACTAAAAAATTAGTAACATTCTCTTAAATTGCTGTTTTTTTCCTTGATTTGAGCAAGTAAATAAGATGATCTGCCAATGCAATGGGTACTTTGACCCATAAAATAAGATAATTACACATACTGCACTTGAAATAAGATGACAAGTTGTTTCTTTTTAAGTGCAAAAATCATATTCCATTGGTAAATGTCTTATTTACCTGCTCAAATCAAGGACAAAACCAGCAATTTAAGAAGATTTTACTTATTTTTAGTTCCCTTTTTGCAGCGTGGTCACATAGTCAAGCTGTGGTCTTCCCGCCAATGAACACACCTGGTGTTGTGACACTGTTTGACAAACTTTAGTCTCAATGCCGCTCTCTCCCTGGTCTGTTTCACTGTTGGTGTGCTCTCTATAATACATTATAGCGTCTGTGTTGTCACAATATTTAAGGCTTTGCTGCCATCTAGTGGACACAATCTCAGTTTTAAATTAGACCAAGCACGTTACGACATGTGGAAAACATTCTGGTTTGGATTTACACACAGACTGCATGTCGGTCAAACACAACAAAACTGTCCACAAACACTGGTTCGTCTGATAAGTGCTCTCTATACATAGACTGCGTCAGAAAAGTGAGTACACCCCCGCACATTTTTGTGAACATTTTACATCTTTTCATAGGCCAACATTGAAGACGTGACAGTTTGATAGTACAAGAAAGGCAGAAAAACAGTTTTCTGAAGACAAGCAGACTAAATACACAGATTAGTGGGACCAGGTCCTGTGACGCTCTAGTCAACTCCAGGCCCAAGAGATTTAAGGCAGTGTCGGAAAACAATGGTGGCCACAATAATTGTTGACACTTTTGTGTCTAATTTGGACATTTTCTCTGTTGCTAGTGTTTTAGACATTCATTACAGTGTGCCGAGTTATCATTAGGGGACAAGTTTAGTTACACAAGGTGTACGCTGAATATCAGTGTCATTTCTTCAGTGCTAATCCACGAAAAGATAAATTATTTACCAAAAAAAAGCGAGGAGCGTACTCACCTTTACGAGATGCTGTGCATGATTTAGCCGTTTAATGTGTTTGTTTTTTTTTCTCTTCCCCTTCTTGTAAATGTTTGGACTCAACAGCCCACAGGCCAGGCCGGTGAAAACAACCTGCTCGCCCTGGACACCCGTCTTTGTTTGGCTTCGGCGTGTTGATGAATTCGTAGGAAATGCAGCATTCACCGAAAACACCTGAGCAAACACATGTTGGCAACCTAGGAAACAAAAAGGCAACCTCATTTGCACAACGCCATGCTTAAAGGAGCGTGTGTGTGTGTGTGTGTGTGGGGGGGGTGATTACATGTCTGGGGCTGCCATGAAACAGAAAAGGCGGATACATTGGCTATTTTACTGCGGTGATCAGGCATGCAAACAGGCATGATGGTGCGTATGTTTGTGTAAGACATCATGGGCAAATAATTCTCTTGGCACATCTGGAGCGACACTTAAGATAATAAAACCGCGTATAAATATTCAGCGATAAAGTGTTGAACACATGTTTCGACACACACAAATGAACAAATAAGCTGTAAGACGTATCAGCAAGTAGAAGTGGACATAAACGGTCATTTTTTTTACCAATAAAAAAAAAAGGAAAAACTTTACAAAGGCATTTGTGTTTTACTTGAACAACCTGATATATTACCCCGATATGAAGATGATGCGCGAGCAGCCATTTACAGATGGAAATAAGCGTTTTCCTGCTTTAAGGGTACATTACATTTACAGGCTTCAGCTGCACGTGATGGACAGCAGTGAAAGCAACATGACTTCCTAGACAAATTAATGCGGCAGAGTGCTTTTTATAGTGCGTCTTTCTGTTTATTATAGACACAGAAGTCCAGAGACTGAGCTAGTTGTAAAAAATAACTGCCTTTAACTTCACGTTTTCAGTCTTAATCCAGTCTTTAGGCGCTCAGAAAGTCTTGTCCTTGTTGCCGTTAATTTACCACCACCTTGTGTTTAGCCTCCTTCCTTGTGCCCACTTCTGCTTGACTGTTTTTTTTTTTGTTTTTTTTTCAGGAAAAAAGCTACAGAAGATCCATGAACCAGATTCAGCGGATGAGAAAGTGTGTCAGGATGTGTCCCCCCCCCCCCACGTCTAACCAGGCCAGCGGTCGCCGCTCCACTTTCACCAGAAAGTTGCGCTGAGAGAAGAGTCCTCTCCGTCTGCAGAGGTCTCCTTGTCCTCATCACGCGAGAGAACGGCTTTGTTTTGAATGTGCTTTTCATGAACGTGTGTAAAAAGAAAGCAGACGCAGCAGGAGCGGTCAGGAAGAGCTTACCTAACTAATTCTTCTTGCTACTCTAGCAGGTTTATTAGTGTGCTTTGTACAGGAAATACAAACAAAGCACAGGTGGCTGAGCGCTTTATGCTGACGGCCTCTGCCGGGTTGAGTTTCCAGGAAAACAGACTCAGAAAGTAGGACAAATCTCCGAATCCCTCTGGGTTCCTGTCTGTGTCCTGGTATTGGTGCTGAATCCCAGTGGATTACTACAGTTTGTTTTTGTTTTTTTTGCTGATTTTAGCTGTGAAATGCTACCTCGCTAGCAGCCTGTGTTTCCATGCATTTCTATGCCTGCAAAGTCTTGACTCTTTAGGGAAATATTCAGAGAGGATTGTGTCTCCAGTAATAGAGGGAGGTAGCAGCTTGGCTTAATCTATCCAAAGCATTTTTCTACAGGGCTGAAAATGGTAATCAGTATAAGATCAGGGGGTTTATTTAATAATTATCAACAATTTCTCCTTTTTTTAAAGTCAGTAATGTCAGCTTACCATGACAGCTTCTCATGCAGTCAAAAATGTTGGACTTAGAACAAGTGGGGGTATTTCATGCCTAAACGTGTTTAAATATTTAATATGCTAACAATGAGACACTTTTCTGGATGTCTTTAATTTATATGATACAGATTTATCAGTAGGAAAATGCTATATCTAACAGAACAAATATGAAAAATGGAAATTTACCAGATTTTGGATTAAACTATAAAGTGTTTCTGTTGAGGTCTTTTTCAAGATTAAATTAACTTTTTAAACTTTATAAAATGTAAAAAAAAAAACTCGTGAGTGAATGGGAAATATCCATTTGATGAAATATGAGCCTTTGGGAAATTAGATATGTGGAATGAGCGGAGATGAAACCTAATCTCAGCATCTCTAATCCATAAAAAAAAAAACTCTTTTTGGGGAAAAGAAGGATAGATAGATCTGATCTATTTTTGTGTTTTTAGCACACACTAACTGCAAAAGGTGCATTTAACTGTTTTTTGCTTATGGAGCAAATTTCATTTTCTAGAGCCAAAAAAAACCCTAAATAAATCTTCCAAGTATAAAAGTCACAACTGACCCGTCTAATGGTTTTTAAGGCGGATGGGTTCGTTCACACTGAACATGAATGAGACTACTGGAGCGGGGGATTTACATGTTATCCTATGTAAAGGTGCGTTCAGGAGCAGGTTAGCGGTCTGCAATGCAAACGACACGTTTAGAGCGATGCGGACGGCACGAACTGGGCAAACAGAGCAAAGAGTTAAACGTTCGAGTTCAACAATCTGAACTTTTATATCAATTCTCGTCGCCTTAAGGGCGCTCTTTGTCCATTTAAGCACAGAAACATTTTTATGAATGAAAAATGTTTTGCTGTATTTTTTTAATGGGGCCACTGTGGCACAATGTGCAGTCGTCTTGCAATCACAATGTTTCGAGTTTGATTCCAGCTCCCTCCTGTCACATGTCAATGTGCTCCTGGGCAAGGCACTTAACCCCAAGATGCGACTGGGCAAATGTGGCTAAAGTGTAAAGAGCTTTAAGTGGTCAGTATGACTGGAAAAGCGCAATATAAGCAGAGTCCATTCAGCATTTTTATGTTCAGGCGGATTAGGCGATATTCCTATTGAGAAATGATGGATTTACTGACCGAAGACGCCTGGAGTTTGCGTCCCGGAGGGCGACTCGTCCCCCGACGCGGGGCAGCAGGCTCTCTTGTTGGGTCCTGGACGGAAGAACCGCTGGGAGCGAGACGAAAAATTTGCCTGCTGTGAACGCACCTTAAAACGAAATTCTCTGAGAAAAACGCCTCTTGAAATCGGAACGGCATGACCATATATGGAGTGAGGACGTGTTGCCAAGGAACTGACACGTTTATAAACAGAAAATCGGTTGTTTTAATGTAAAAAAAAATAAATTAATACCTGACTGTGAACTGTATGGTTGCAGTTAATTGTTGGAAACAGATTACGACGAAGTGAGCACTACGGCTGAACGATTTTGGAAAATAATCTAATTGCGATATTTTTCGTTAATATTGCGATTTAATGCGATTTTTTTTTCAAGTTTAATTTATCATGTGTTTTTAAATATTAAACAAACAACAAATCAACAATCCTCGCCGTGCGGATTAGTTGCTAAAAGACCCACAGCATCTAAACTCAGTGCAGAAATGATTGCGTTCTGCCTACGATATATTTCCACCAAAATTGCAATTTAGATTTTTCTCTGCATTCTCTGCATTGTATGATTATACAAACTCTAAAAACAAGTAATAAAATTAGATTATCTCACTGCTGCAACTGTCTTCCCTTCCATGTGGACGCAAAGCCACATCAAACATTTTACCGGCACCTAATGGACGCGTCTCATTCCCTAATTGCAGACCTCTGCGATTTGGAAATTGCGTTTTTTTAAATCACGATTATATTGAAAATGCGATTAATTGTTCAGCCCTAGTGAGCACTCTTACTTTTATCAGAGATCATTTATGCAGGATAAGAGGGAGGGATTTGGTAATGGCCGACCTGTCTAGGGTGTACCCTGCCTCTCGCCCAATGACTGTCGGAGATAGGCAGTCATTACGTGAGAGGCATGTAAAATGATGATAAATGCCCTTTAAGCAAACCAAACGACCTGCGTCTGCATATTGACGTTAAATCGCGCTGTTTAGGAGGAAAGGGGAGAATAAGAAAAAGGGAAAAAACAGAGCAAAGAGGGGCTGAGTTAAAGAGGCAACGACTGCTCCACTTTTTGGAGCCGTTTTTAAATCGCTCTCCTCCAAAGCCGTAATGGATTGAGTGGTCGGGAAGCTAATGGTGAAGTAGGACAGCATGACGAGACAAGGAGGAAATGAATGCGTCTTGTCTTTCATTGGCACGGGTTACTGTAAGAGGAGCTGGTCAGGTGCTGTTCATAGTCATAGGACGGGCTTTACCCATCCGATGCACTGGGATTATCTGCGTTGTGGCTCTAAATAATCACAATCAGCTTTAACTTGTATCAACCTGCATTGATTTTTCTATTTATCCCCTCATTTTTTTTTGCTTTATTGTTCTTTAGAATAATAAATATTGTTAGTTCACCTCTCTGTATCTCGATCTCTACCTAATCGACCCATTTCTTCAGTAAAAAAGAACATCCTCCGTCGTTCAGTGTGCTCTAACTGCGCTTCAAGTGGCTATCTTTAGAACCGTCAGCCCTCCCACTCCAGCTCCTGCATAGATATATATGCAAACACACATTTCTGAGCTTCCAGTCTCCCTCACCTCCTCCCCGGTAAAGCGTGCAATTTCAAGGATTTACTCGCGCTCTATCTTATCTCCTAACTGCACTCTGCAACAACTCTGATCCCCCGAACTTGTGGATTTACTGGCGGCCAACAGACCGCGCCGTGTGTGTGTGTTCGTAACCCCCGACCATTCGTTATCCCTGCGTCAGACCCAAGCCTGTCTTTCTCTCTCTCTCTGCCCTGCCCGTCTCCGCCTGCTCCGGTTCAGCACGCTCCTTCCTGTGTGCGCTCTGCTTTTTTCCCTCGGCTGCTCTAGACGTTTGTTGTCGGTCTCACATGTGGTCGCCGGCGTGGCAGCTCTCCTCCCCGTGTATTATGAGGACAGGAAAGAAGAAAGCGTCCTGATAGGACGGAGGTCGGTCCCTCTCAGCGTCCCTAGCCTCTCCTCCTCCTCCTCCTCCTCCCTGCTCTGCTTCCTCGTCCCTCTCTCTTCCCCCGCTTTCCCGTCCCCTCACCTGCTCCTCTTCCTCCTCCTCCTCATCCCCATCTCCTTCGAGGACCCCCCTGGTCTCCTCATTGTTCTGTCTTGAGCCCATACCTAAGAATCCCCCGCTCCCTCCTCCTCCTCCGCCCCCAATGCTTCCTCCACCCCCGCTCCCTCCTCCGTCTTCCCTGCTGCCTCCCAGTCCTCCTCCGATGCTTCTTGAATGAAACAAGTTGCTCTGCCGCCCGCCTCCCAGCCTCCCCAGGGAGAAGCCGCTACGGCTGAGCACCAGTCTTCCTCCTATGCCTCCACTTCCCGGCCCCGCCGCCCGGATCCCGGCCACGGTGGCGTTCAGGAGGGCCGTGGTGCCCATCGGAGCCCTGATCCTGGAGGGCAGGCTGGAGCTCGATGTGGTTCTCCTGCATCTGGGGCAGCTCTGCAGCAGGTAGGCGGAGTTGAAGACCACGGGCAGAGCCAGAGGTGGCGGGTGCGGGCCCTGGGTGGGAGTGATCCCCGGAGTTGCGGAGACGGGCGTGGAGGCGGTGGGATTCGTGCTCCCGCTCGACTCTAGATCCATGAGGAGCGCCTCGGAGTAGCTGGGGACCATTTGTTGGTTGCAGCGGATGTGCCACTCCAGCTCCGTCATGTCCACCGTGTTGACGCGAGAGATGGCTCGGTAGCTCGTCCCGTTCAGTCCGAACCCGACGCCTCCCGCGTGGATTCCGTTCTCGGTCGCTCCTTCCACCAGGTCGCCTCTGCCGCCTCCACCCTGCCCTCCTCCAACACCTCCTCCTCCTCCGCCGCTGTCCTCGTCCTCGCCAAACAGCTTCTCCACGTGGTAGTGCACGTATGCGGTGCGATACTCGGACACCACCCGCAGCGGCCAGGACAGCAGGAAGGCGGAGGCCAGCCAGAACACCCTGTGCCTTGAAAACCACGGCTGGTGAGCCGGGTCTGGGAAAGCCAGGATGTGCTCCCGGAAATCCACGTTTTTTAGGTGCATTCCTTCACGGGCCTCCATGTAGTCGTCGAGCCCCTCGTTTTCCCCGAAGAACCGCGCTCGCTTGGAGTCACAGAGGAAAACAACAACAACAAAAACATGCTCAGTTAGCAGTTTTCACAAATTAAAAACCCTAAACTTTAACTGGTTTGGCCTGTTTCTGACAAACTGGATATAGTTGCATCGACACAGTTTCAAAACGTTGAGCCTGTCCTTTTTTAAATAAAGAATTTATGATAGAATAAATATTTTAAGTTGCTTAAACAATGCAGGCCCTTGCAAATGCATGCAGCATTTTTACATGTCACATTTAAACACAAACTTAATGTATATTATTGAGATTTTATGTGACAGACCAACACAAAGTAATGCAAATAAAAACATAGAACTTTAACTGATACCCATAATAAAATCCAAAACAATGTTTTTTAGGATTGCTCTGCATTTAGCTGCAACCAGCAGCTCTTACCAGCTGAGAAGAAGCAAAACAACAGCATGAAGCGGCCACCGCCATGCTTCACTGTGGGCATGGTGTCTTTAGGGTCATATGCAATGTCAGATTTTGGTCATTCATAGCATTTTGCATACAAAGAACAAGTAAAACTCTGTTTGCACCGGACCAGAGCGCCTTCTTTCACGTTTTCTATAACGCTTATTTGGCTTTTGGAAAGTTGCAAACGTCACCAATGGTTCTCTTCTTGACCCTGTCCTCTTGACCAGAGTTCAGTGAAAAGGTCAAAGCTTGGGAATATTGTCTGATTACCTAACCCTGCATTAAACATCTTCACTTTCTCCCTGATCTATCTCTTGTGTTCCTTAGTTTTCATAATGAGTTGTAAACTAAGGTTTTCTAACAAACCTCAGGCCTTCAGAGACCGAGTCACACAGAGGTAGGCTCTATTTATTAATTAGGAACCTTCTAAAGGCACCAATTGTATTTAAGGAAAGCAGAGTAAACCCAAACTGTTGGTCTCGCACATAAACTCCTAATAAAACACCTTTGTTGTGGTAACAAAGGCACTTTATGAGCAACTACGGCGTAAGGTTAGACACGCTTTCCGCTTAAACTTACCTGAGTGAGGTAAGCAGCTTCAGCACGAGCACTGGAGAAGCTAAAGCACAGGCAGGTAAAACATTAGACCAAAAATCAAGTAAAGATTAGCTTTAATTTTAAACTAAACTCTTATTTAACCAACTACAACTCTGACTTGGTAGTTTGTACCTGAAACATTTAGTGAAGCGGAGGCGGACAGCAGGGTGCCGCTCCAGGTCGAGCAGCTCTTTTGACACATCTTTGACGCCGTAGCGGGCGTAGTCGAACTCTGAATTGGAGGCATGAGTGTTCACTCGTTCATGATAGACCTGAGGAGGAAAGGTGACACAGGATAAGAGAAAAAAAAAAGGAGTTTTTCTTAAACTGTTACAGAATTCAAAATGTAACTAAATGTGGAGCTCTTGTTCCACTCTTTGTTCGGTAAAGCTACGTGATTAGCATAAACCTTTTATTTTTTATGGAGGATGACAAACCTCTCATTATGGAGAAGGAACTGCTGGGGAGGCAGCCAGATCACTGAGTCAGGACCTACAGCTGACCAGCTGAAAACAGCTACAGCCCAGCTCGCTAATATTTTGGCCCTGTTGTGTTTTTGTTTTTGACTGTAACAACATCTCTGACTCAGTGACTCTGCTGGAAGTGCTAACAGGACAACGTCTTAATATACTTCCCTGCTGGCAACAAAACTGTTCCCATGCTGCAAATCCTGTGTGTGTCCTCTTTCTGTTCTGCACAAAACCTGAAGCTGTTCTGGCCTCCAATTGGCCTGGACAGGAGGTGGTTTTCATGGAGACTATGGACGCAGGCTGGTGGAGAAACACTGCTAACCAAGGACTTAGATTGCTAAATTAACTCATATAACCCATGAATATACATTGTATATCTGGAGTGTGTAACGAAAATAATTTCCCTCTGGGATTATTAAAGTATTTCTGATTCTGAGAGATGTTGTTCCCCCACTCAAGGGCTGAAGGATGATCCTACTTCATCACATCATATTGAATAGTTTTATTAATTATACATGTTTTTTTTCTACCTTTAAATTTGACCAATACAAAGCAAAGATGAAAGAGAGTGCCCTCACCTGTGTGGTGGTGTATGCGTCTCCATTGCGGTACCTGGTCACCTGTCTGGTCCTCCTCACGTAGTGATAACTGATGGCCTTCCACCAAATACATGGAGTGGCCTGTTGGAGTCTCTGCACCCGCTCGTACACTTCCTGGGAGACCAAACCGTTAAATGGCATCGTTAAACAAACTAAATCTGGTTTATTATCAGCAACGGACAGGTTAAAACTGAGACAACTGCCTGAAAAAAAAAACCCAACAACAGCAGACAAGCAGTAACAATAAGATGGCTATTGTTTGCTTGCTTATAATAGCCACTATGCCCAAGACAAAGTTTCATTATATTGCAATGTTTATTGTTTTTTTTGTTTTTTTGGTAGAAGCAACTAACTCATTTTTCAATAGGCAGCTTTTCCATTATGAAACATCACAGGAAAAGCAGACTGAGGCAGTTCAAATCTCTTTCTACGTGATAGGAGCAATCTTTTTCCCTGAAGTCATGGAGGAAATGTGTAAATATTCTTTCCTGATTAAGCAGTGAACATTTAGTAAAAACAAAAAAAGACACATTGCTGGTTTGCTTGTACCTTTCCTGGACTCCTTATTTTAGTCAGAGTACTCTGAGAGGAATGAGGGGAAGTTCAAAACTTTTGCAAAGCGGTCTTCTGGGGTCAAATAGTTTGGATTTTGGCTGCTATCTTTGTAATTTTCTATCCAGTTCCTTTACCTAACCATGACAGCATAATATGCAGTCTGTTTTTAGTGCCCCGCACTGTTCTATCTGTCTTTGACATAATGCACTCACAGAATAATGAAATTATGTGAAAATCAGTTATTTCTGGTCCATAAACTTGACATAAACTGTTTCCTGGAGTTTGGATGTTTAACAAATTTGATACATTACCCATGGATCATGTTTCCAATGTGAGATTTATATTTCATCCAATTCATCTGTTAAAAAAAAACCTTGAGATATACCTTGAACTTGCTCATTTTTTGGGGATCTGCAATATGTATTTCTGCATCTTTAAGCAAAATATTTTAATTTTATAATTGAGAGATTTATTTATTTAACGGAGATAATTGTACGTTAATTATACAATATTAAATCAACATTATTAGCATGAAAAACCTAGCATTCAGTTTGATTAATAAAATATTGTGATGTTTTTGATTTTGTCAAATGGTTCTTGATGTTGTTTTCGACCAAGACATGTCATTTAAATCCCATATTAAACAGATTTCCAGAGTTTCCTTTTTTCACCTCCGGAATATCGCCAAAATTAGAAACATTCTGTCCAGGGGTGATGCTGAAAAACTGGTCCATGCATTTGTTACTTCAAGGCTGGACTATTGTAATTCTTTACTATCAGGAAGTCCACAAAATGCAGTTCGAAGTCTTCAGCTGATTCAAAATGCTGCGGCAAGAGTTCTGATGAAAATCAACAAGAGGGATCATATTTCTCCAATTTTGGCTTCCCTTCATTGGCTTCCTGTTAAATCAAGAATAGAATTTAAAATTCTCCTTCTAACGTATAAAGCCCTTAATAATCAAGCTCCATCATATATCAGAGCTCTGATTACCCCGTATGTTCCTAACAGAGCACTTCGCTCTCAGACCGCAGGTCTGCTGGTGGTTCCTAGAGTCTCTAAAAGTAGAATGGGAGGCAGATCCTTTAGCTATCAGGCTCCTCTCCTGTGGAACCAACTCCCAGTTTTGGTCCGTGAGGCAGACACCCTGTCTACTTTTAAGACTAGGCTTAAAACTTTTCTTTTTGACAAAAATTATAACTAGTGACTCATGTTACTCTCAGCTACCTTTATAGTTTTACTGCTATAGGCTTAGGTTACTGGAGTATATCAGGATCTAATTTTCTCACTCTATTGAGTTCTACTGTTCTTCAATTATGCATTATGTGTTGTCATTTCTGCTTTAACTTTCTGTTCTCTCTCTTTTCTCTTCATAGTAGGTACACCTGGTCTGGCGTTCTGTTAACTGTGACATCATCCAGAGAAGACGGCTCACCCGCTACTACCATCTAATGTAGAACAGATTACTGGATCAATGTGTGCTTCTGTGCTTTTTTGTCTGTCTTGTTGTGTCTCTGTTCTGTCTTCTGTAACCCCAGTCGGTCGAGGCAGATGACCGTTCATACTGAGCCCGGTTCTGCCGGAGGTTTTTCCTTCCCGTTAATGGGGAGTTTTTCTTCCCACTGTCGCTTCATGCTTGCTCAGTATGAGGGATTGCAGCAAAGCCATGTACAATGCAGACGACTCTTCCTGTGGCTCTACGGTTCCCCAGGAGTGAATGCTGCTTGTCGGGACTTTGATGCAATCAACTGGTTTCCTTATATAGGACATTTTTGACCAATCTGTATAATCTGACCCAATCTGTATAATATGATTGAACTTGATTTTGTAAAGTGCCTTGAGATGACATGTTTCATGATTTCGCGCTATATAAATAAAATTGAATTGAATTCAGTAGTTTAAGCTAAAATGCACGAACCTCATCTTCAGTAAGTTTGGCTCAATTTATTAGTAAATAAAACCTTTCGTGTTTATTTACGATTTTAACAGAAGTTCGTACTGCGCATGCGCAGCAGGGGTTAAAACAAGGAAGTGGCTTGGAAGCTGGAGTATCTTCTGCTTCCGTTTCTGCAGAAAAACAATGTGTGCGGAGTTGAACAGTGCAGCTAAATGTCAGATACCTGGAATTCAGCGTGAGCCAACATGGCCGTCTTAGAGAAGCAGTGCCAGCACTCCACCAGGTAAACCACGTAGAGCATCGCCAGGAAGGCCAGGGGGATGTAGACGTAACCGCTGGAGCACGGACTCTCCAGGTGGAGGATGTCATTGTAGTAGGCCGCGGACGCCGCGTCGTCGTCGACGCCCAGAGGGATGGAGGAAGACGAGCCGAGGACGGGCACTCGACAGAGAGCGCACCAAGCCAGCGTGGCGAAACAGCCGTACATGAGGAGGGTCAGGAGGAGGCACTTCCAGTGGGACTCTCTGCACAGGGAGGAGGCCAGAGACTGCTGGGTGGGCTTTTGCTGTGGGAACACAGAGGAGGAGCAAATAAATATTGAGACGCTGCTAACGGCGGCGTTTCTTTAAGCGAGGCAGCTAGCATGCACTGCAAAAACTGATCTAAAAAAAAAGAAAGTAAACTGTTCTTAAAGTTAGTGTATTTATCCTTGATTTGAGCAGGTAAATAAGATTATCTGCCAATGGAATGAGTATTTTGACCCCTTAAAATAAGATAATTAGACATCCTGCACTTGAAATAAGATGATTGAGATGAATTGCTATTCTGCACTGCAAAAACGGAACTAGAAATAAGTAAGATATTCTTTAAAATTAGTTTATTTGTCCTTGATTTGAGCAGGTAAATAAGATGATTTGCCAATGGAATAAGATTTTTGCACTTAAAATAGGAACAATTCATCCCCATCTGCTTATTTCAAGTGCAGGATGTCTACTTATCTTATTTTAGGGGTAGAAATACTCATTCCGTTGGCACATAATCTTATTTACCTGCTTAAATCAAGGATTAAAACACAAATTTACTTATTTTTAGATCTGTTTTTGCAGTGTAAGTGCAAATTTCTTATTCCATTGGCAAATCATCTTATTTACCTGCTCAAATCAAGGACAAATACACACATTTTAAGAACATTTTACTTATTTCTAGTTCCGTTTTTGCAGTGTGTCCGACTGTCTTCTACATGCCTCCACACTAACGTTCAAAACTGCAATAAATAATGCAGGATCCCTCGGTGTTAATATTTTATCATGTGAAAAAGATTTTTTATTTTATTTATTTTTTGCCAAGGAGGGAATAAAGATGTGCCTCAGGCCCCGCTCTGGTAAAGTATTAATAGCCTTCCTATTTGGTAAACAGCGTCAGATTTCCAACCAAATGTGCAGGCTGAGGCCTCGACCGAAGGAACGCATTACGGCTGCTCCGTACCATACGAGGGTAAGTGCTGCACATTAAACGCACCGTGCTTACAGCGCGCTCTGAGTGCACGCAGCTTCACAGCCACGTCCCACTCACTTCACATACACAATCACAGCTGCTTTAATGTGCCTCCTTCTCAATCCGCACGCTCCTCCTCTGCATTGTAATGCAGCCAGAGGAGAATATGTGAATAATTTAGAAGATAAAGATGCTTCTAGGCAAGTTCCCAGTCGACTGACGCGGGCGCTGATGCAACGACGGAGCGGGGACAGACGGCATGGGACAAAAGAGCAAAAGGCCATGTGTGTCTCATGTAGGCTAGCGGTGGACATGTTTGGTTTCGTTCCCGACGAAGAACTGGCGAGTGCTTGTTGCCCGTTTCACTTCGTGGGGGAATGTCATAAGACCAGAAAGGAGATGACAAATAGGAAAGAAGAAGCAGATGGGATGACACCACCGTCCTTCTCTCCTCTGTCAGGTCTGCCAGCATCTCTCCCTCCATCCATCCATCTTTCTACCACACGAGCCCCCGATCGCTCAGTCATCACCACTCACTCCTTCCTTCACAGTTGAGCCACGGCGTGGTATTTGCTGGCAAACTGGACACTAAGGCTTTAGATTTTCTCCCCCCCCATTTATCTCCTCATCAATGGGACCCCCCAGCCAGGTGTTCACCTCCATGAAAATAATAGCAGTCACCTGTAACCTTTATCATCTCCTTTCTCTGGCTGCTTTTGCTATTTTCTCCTCCAACAAACGATCCCTTTTACATGTTGACATGTTACAGCTGCAGACGTCCGCCCGTTTCCTTGGGATCTTAAGCAGCAGACCAACGCAAAGTGGTGCCCAGACATGAAGTCCACGGTAAATGATGAACAGATTTAAAAGTCTAAAAAAAAGCCTGAGGAGCATTTGCATTCAGCCACCCTGAGTTAATACTTTGTAGAACGACCTTTTTGAAAGTATGGATCTACAACCTTTACCTTTTAGAAACTGAAGTGTCCCCCGTTCTTCTCTGCAAAACAGTTTACCATCTACCATAGCGTACCATCTTTATTTATAAAACGCTTAAAAACAGCCAACAGCTAAAATAAACTGGCTGTTGCTACAAGCTAAAACACACCCATTAAAAAAATAAACTAAAAAGATAATGCATGAAAACACTTAAAACCATTTTAAAATGAAGACTAAGTCTCGCTAATGGTAAAAGCCGCTTCTGGTGTGGGCTTTGACTGGGCCATTCAAAAACACAAATATGCTTTTGTTTTAGGGTTGGGCGATAAATCGATTCTATCGATTAACTCGAATTTGAAACTCCTGAAGATTTAATTTTAGAAAATCAAGATTTTTTTTTCTTCCCAATGCACTCTCCTGGGGTTCCATGAAATTTGCGCCACATCAGCCCTGACAGGGGAAATTGTTTTGATAATAGCAAGCAACGCCGAATATGTGTTTAGGAAAATACTGTCGATTGTCAAAATACTCCTATGAAGCAACATTTTTTTTACTCTCAGACGAGGCACTTTAATTTATTGTTTTTGTTACGTTGGTGTGAAGTTACACAAGTGAAGTGAAGCCTGTTCTTAGATGTTTTTATTATCTACCATCTTGTTTTATAATGATCCTTTAAAGCTCGTTATAAGTTGCACTTTGAATTCAGATCCACTCCCAGATGAGATTATTGAAAGAAAGTAAGTTTTTTTTAAAAAACAATCTTCTATTTGTTCTTACAAAACACAAGGAAAGAAACTTGATTAATCAGATTTGGTAAAAAACAAATTGGAAGTTTTATTTTTAAGCCATATGCTCCAGCCCTACTTTGATCTAAACAATCTAACTGTATGTTTAGGCTCGCTGAACACCGGCCACGGTCTCCACAGGTTTGCTGCCTCCAACCGCCTTTCTCACAGAAATCCACGGCGTTTTTCAGCTCTGACCACTAAGAAAAGCCCACAGCATGATGCTACCAGCACCGTGTTTGACCACGGGGTTGTTGACGTGCTCAGGGTGATATGCAGTGTTCGTTATCGACATAAAAAGTTTGATTTTAGTCTCACAGGAGCAGGGCACCTTCCTTTGCGTGTTTGCTGTGATCCGCTAGACGGCTTGTCAGACTCCAAACAGTATTTTTAATGCTGTTTTTTTTCTTTAAATCAAACCTTTCTTCTTTGAGTACACAGCTAATAGTTTTCCATCCTTACTGTGGATCTCTGCAGCTCCTCCAGAGTCCCTATGCGCTCCTGGACTGCTTCACTAATCAATGTCCTCTTTCTGCCTGCCCTGTCAGTTTAGCTGGGCGGCCATGTGTTACTGTCATACTTTTTTTCTATTTTCAGATGCTGGATTGATCAGTGCTCTGCGAGAGGTTCAAATAATCCCAAAAACATAAATCTAACGTGGCAAAATCTGCACACATTTGAAGGTTAGGAGGAACTGTATAACATGTCTGACTCTTTCCTCCTGCTCTGTCCCCACCCATAGATCTCCTCTCTTATTTCCTCTTTAAAGGTCTGTCTCCGAGTGGATTGATCGGGCTGAAAGTGCAGCGAGAGAGAGAGAGAGAGAGAGAGAGAGAGGAGCATGTGAGAGAAAGAAATGATCATGAACTACATGACAGGAAGAAAATGTAAGGGAGGCTGCACCCCGGCTCTGAATATTCTTACTTCTCTTCACCTCTGCGGACAGAATCCCTTCCATCTAAAAACGGCTAGAGGGGCAGAACGTTTTGTTTTGGTAATAGCAAAAAGCACCGGTTGGCGTCCGGCTATCCAACAATTTCATCAAGAGTCTGCAAGAATGTAGCCGGTGGGGCAAAAAAAAAAAAGCCGCCCCAAGGCAGGAGTCAAATTATTCGTGTTTGCACTTCCTGTGCCAGGTCCCTTTGGGCGAGGAACCAAGATGCAGCGACGGGTCACACAGCGTCAGAGCCGCAGCAGAGCCAATAATAAACCTGTAATAACAAAAGACACGTGTATACGCAAATATAAGACGCAGCAACATTATCAAGGTTATTTGATCCACTTCTGTGTGTCCGATGTGAGGAAAGCTCGCTTGAAGATTTTCAGTGAGGAGTCAGGATATACGCTAGTGCTCATAATGACGATGCCCAATCCAGAGCATCCAAGGCCAGCCAGCTGATACAACAGAGCAGAGCACAGGTGGCCGGTTCGAATCCTCACGTCCCGGTTCTTATTTTAGGCTCTGGGATTTATTAAACGGTCTGAGCAAACAGTAGATCTATCCTGGCTTTCCTCACGCAGCAAACACCAGGCTATTTTGGCCGTTTGCTGCGTATTGATGTCCTTGCAGAGTCACTTTGAGTATTTTTGCCTCACATTAAGAGAGCACAGCAAACTCTCAATTAGCTTCCTGTTTCACAAAATTACCACCTGCAGCTACAGATTCATTTACTGGTGTTTGGTGGAACGACCTGGCCAGGTGTACTTCAAATCCCCTCTTTGCACACACGTCTCCATCTGTGCACCACCGTTCCCTTTATGAACCGCTCTCTCTCTCTCGCTCTCTCTCATTGATTCTCTGCTCAAACTGATTCAGCTCGTTAGGTGTGACTGGAGCGGCTATAATTAGCTGCCCCAGTACGTGGGTGGCGAATGAGGTAGGGAAGTGAGGAAAATGTGCTTTTGATGCCCACAGAGCAGAATTTAAATGTATTTCCTTTTATCAGGAGAGCGTTGAGCCGCTCTGGAGTGTCGGGCTGCAATAACAGGGAAATTGTTGCCACTTTACAGAGGCGGCCGCGTGTCATCCCACGCTAACAATGATACAGACGTCACCCCTCTGCCTGAAAACGATCAGCTGGTGTGATTGTCCAGCCGTGAAATGCAGCTCAGCGCAGGCTGCGGCGTGCGAGTCACTTCCAGAGATGACAACAAATTCATAGACAGAAAAACAAACAAACCAGAAAACTACAATCCTGTGTACTAGTTTCTGTTCTTTATGTTTAGCTTTCTGGGGGAAAGATGTTCCACGTAAATGTTTTAACTTAGTCTTGATCGTCATTTCTCCAGGCTTTCCGAATTATGTCAAAAGTCTTTCTTTGGACTTTTATTTCGGCTGCTCTGTTAAAAATGTTTGGAAGTAGTAAAAAGAATATCTCCTGGCATGGAAAGTAAAAGAAACTTAGCGGTGGTTTACAAGTTTTGCACAGCCCTCTAGATGAGATACAAGAAAAAGTGAATGACTGATGCAAATGTGAAAGCTATTTACTAACTTATTAATGCATTAACACTTAATTAAGAAGATTAATAAGGCTTTCAGAAACGAACCGTTACTGATCTGATTTTTAACTTCAACGCTGAAAACAAACATTTTAACTGCAGGTTTCTTCAGACCATCCAATAAATTTGTTTTTAAAGAATGATAAAAACAGTATTGACAGCTTTTCAAGCTTTCTTCCTGAACTTTTGTCCAGAGTGCTGGAGAAACATTTCTTCATGACTCCCTACAGAGTTAATTACAGGGCTGTAAAAACAGAATTTGCCACCTTCTAGATGTTTGGGATCAACCAAATTGTAACATCAATGGTATAAAAAAGGCAGTTTTCAAACAGATGTTTATTTATCAAGGGAAATAAAGCTATCCAAACCAACCAAGTTGGTCCTAAGTGAAATAAAAAGTTAGCGGCCCTTTGTTAAAGCTTTTAAAGACTTTACTGTGATTAATCACCTTTTACTGTCCAGTTACACCAAAGATAAAAGATAAAAGATAAAGACTAAAAGATAAAAACACATAATATCCAGATTTGAAGAAATTCTGGTAAACCGCGGTTAGAGTCCTCATCCAAACTTGGAGGAACTCTGGAAGAGATGGGAGCCTTGGCAAAGTATTCAACATTACATTAAAGTCTCATCTTGATCCCAAAGGAAACATGAACAACAACTAAATCCCTTCAGGTCTGAAAGCTACATCTCTGCTGTGCTCTCAGAGCTCCTCCTCTACACAGACATCTACCAAGCAAGCAGACGTTTGGCTGCAGCAGCCAATATAGTCTCTAGTTCACTGTCATAAAGGGTGGAAGGCATGCAGGCAGTGTCCAAAATTAACTTCCTGATTCACTGGTCAAGTTGGCCGGTAGATGTAGGAACCAAGCATATTTTTATACCGGCCAAAATAGAAATTCTGACTGACCACTGCTAAATATGTCCACGTAATCACGCTACGTAATTAGCTCGAGCTAAACGCTAGTTGTTAGCACACAGGCATGGTGTAGCTGCTGTAGGTCTCACGTCACATGTGCGAGTGTGACTTATTTGGTGCAGACATTTACTCGCCATGTGGCAGCTAGCTAGCCCTCAGAAATGTACTCGCCAAATGGAAAATTTACTCGCCTTTGGCGTCTGGCGAGTGTTAATTTCGGACCCTGCATGCAGTTTGTTGGGCAAAACCTAGATTTGTTAGAATGATAGAATAATGCATTAAGCAAAACCCTTAATATAGTTTTTCAAGTTATATGGACACAAACCGGTCCGGACTTTTTTTTTTTATCTGGGTTGCTGCTCGGCACCAGCTGCAGTTACCAGGAGTTGATCTAATTATTGTCTAATGTTTTTATCTTTGCTGGAGGAAAATAAATTGGTTGACAATGGGGCTGCGTGACCTCAGAAGAAAAAGAAAAAAGACACGCAATTGAAATGTCCGTGACGATTATTGCAATGGCAATATTGGCATGATCAACCCACCATCTTTCTGACTCTTTTCCTGCTTTTCCAGAAATCGCAGCGTCCACCACCGCTCGCTGTCAGCTCTTGCATCTCACACGCCAAAAATAAACATCAAGCATGGGCATCAAGGGCAGCGAAAGTCTTTCATCTAAAAATATAATTTGC
The DNA here is from genome assembly GCF_011125445.2 of Fundulus heteroclitus. Lineage (NCBI taxonomy): Eukaryota > Metazoa > Chordata > Actinopteri > Cyprinodontiformes > Fundulidae > Fundulus > Fundulus heteroclitus. The sequence goes on along the minus strand of NC_046374.1, from coordinate 23,583,697 downwards.
ATGCAAAACCTGCGAGCGTGAAACTTGAAATAAATAATATCAAATATTGGATCCAAGCAGCCATATGAGACGGCAGCACTGCACACGTTGACACCGTGATGATGACAGCGATTGAGTTTATTGTGCAGCTATAGCTGACATGGAAATATGTTCAATTTCCTTTTCAGCTAGTTGAGAAGTATATTTCCAAGTAACGATTTCATTAAGTATCATACGTTGATGATAATTAAGCAGTGACTAACCACCTTTAGCGTGGCTTTGCACATTTTACTTCCAAGAATCAAGCAATCGAACCCCTTCTGGTTGGTGGTGGCTGTAAAGCTGCAGGCGTCAGCACAGCAATAATCATTGTAAGCTTTTTTTTTTTTGATCAGCACCGTCTGCTTTCAGGCTAATTTTCATGTTTTGGTTCTGCGAGGCAACCTGTGAACCAAAGTTGCCATTTTAATATCAATCTGCCTCATTTGTGATAGCGCCTGTGTGTGCACGCATGCAGAACGGCGTGTTGATGTGACAGCAAATAAAGTTAATGGAGATAAGAATGTGCAGAGGCTTCAAAGGGAGAGCTAAATGGAGAGAGAGAGAGACGAAGGAGCGAGACTCCACGAGGCGAATGTAAAACCGGAAGGAGACGAGGAGGGGAAGACGAGAGAGTAATGGAGGCAGAAACCAGATGGAGGCTGCATCATTGGATTACATCGCACTGTCTGCAGTGAAGGCACGGCCAGAGACAGGAGAAAGTGGTGAAATAAAGTGAAAGGCAGCATTTAACACCAGCTACACGTCAGCTCTTCACATTAAACAGGTTTAGTCCCTCTCTCTTGCCTTTTCTCTGAGGCTACACGGTGCATAAAAGGTGCAAAAATAAAGCGATTTTCTTTGGTCTGAAGTGACATCGTTTAAAGCTAATTAGAGCTAAACACATCAGCAATAAACACTTCCACTACCAAATAAATTAGCAGCTTTCAACATGGGTCGAAAAACGTTCACTGCAAAAAGGGAACTAAAAGTAAGTAAAATTTTCTAGAAATTAGTCTATTTTTCATTGATTTGCGCAGGTAAATAAGACTATTTGCCAATGGGACTAGTAGTTCTACTCCTAAAATAAGATAATTAGATATTCTGCACTTGAAAAATGATGATGGAGATGAATTGTTCCTACTTTAAGTGCAAAAATCTTATTCTATTGTCAAATAACCTTATTTAACTGCTCAAATCAAGACGAAATGCATCCATTTCAAGAAAAATTTGCTTACTTTTAGTTCCCTTTTTGCAGTGTTCCGTCTACAAAGGCTTTCTGCCATAAATTACATTTTGTTTTTTTGGGGGGTTTTGTCCCGTTTCACAGTCGGACATCATTACTGTTTAGCCTGCCGCTAATCTGTGTGATTGCCGAACAGCATAGAGAGCAGTCGCTTCTGCGTCTTTAATGCTTTAATGTCTCATCTGTATAGGAATAAAAACAAAACAAATGCGCAAAAATCCTCTTTATATGCAGCTTGACCTGAGTTTTGTCTCGTATTCACAGAGATTCTCGGTCCTCCCAGAGAGCGACTCTGAGTGAGGAGACGACAGGAAGTTTTATCTGGTTGACCCTGTTTCTAGGCGTGACTCTGTCTTCCAAGAGCTGTGATTGGCTGATTGTACGAGGAAAAGACAAAAAACAAAGGAGAGATTAGACTGGATTAAGAAAGGTGTCACCATGAGGAAATTTAGCAAAACTAATTGATTGTCACACAGCGTCAAAAGGTTTTAAACGCACCTTATTTTTTCGTGCTCGTCATTATTTTGATTTGCTTATTTATGTTTACTCATTTTACTGCTTTATCTATGTCAGGGGTCTGCAACCTGTGGCTCTGGAGCCACAAGTGTCTCTTTGGGCCTTCCACCTTTAATAACTTTGGCTACAAATTATATTTGTATATGGTATTTAATTGTAATAATGATAATAAATGCAGGTTTTAGCTTTTTTTTTCTTGGAATAATTGCTTTTAATTTTTATAACAGAATGATGCTGAAAGTGCCAGTAATATTTAATTTTAAATCAATATTTTTGTTCATTATGATGGAAACTATGATTTTTTTTTTACATCTTTATCCACTAATATCAACACCCCATCCATCCTCTTTTGTTAAACCTCAAAATAGACATAAAACAGTGTTTCTTTAATGATGAAAACATATTTCCTACAGTAGATCTTTATCAAAAATTATAACTTGTCTTCTTTTAAAAGGCCAGGCAACATTTGCGGCTCTGAACGAGTTTAATTCAATTGAATTTTAGGCGAAATGGCTCTTTGGACTGTAAAGGTTGCAGGCCCCTGATCTACATGAAGTTGATGAGCCTTTCCTCTGAGCAGAAAATGAAAAGCTCACCTGCAGCCATCAAAAGTGAGGAGATGGCATCACACAAGCAAACTTAGTGCAACTTAGACTTTTTATTCACGATCATTCAATATTTTTCCAATTATTTATTTATCATGAGTGAAATAAAGTCACCAGAACCGTGTATTTAACCCGTCGAGCCGCTGAAACTGATTAATTCCCGACTATAGGGATGGGGATAAAGTTTATCTTATCTGCATATTAATAATTGTATGATTGGTAAAGATGTTTTTGTCTTCATTTCCTCCACTGTTTATCTTTGAATTTGGAAAATTCTAATGTTTTTCCTAAAATGTCGTCACTAAGAGCTACTTTTAGTCATAGGAATGGTTGTGAATGCGGGCGCTGGGGTTTCCTGTAAAGCTGTGAAGGGTAAAGTTTAATGCTATGAATGCTATAAATAGCAGCTCATAAAATCATAAAAAAGAAAAATGTCTATTGAACAGTATTCCTTTCAGTTACAGGGCTGTGAAAACATGTTCACCCCCCCTCACTGACTCCAGCTTACACGTAGAAGCCAAACATTACAGCTTGATCACTTTAAATGTTTTTTTCTGTTTTACTGGCGGCTGGTTCTGACTTTAAACCCCGGGCGTAATCTTTGGATGCGGCACATGCTGCATCCAAAGATTGTCCTTTGCTGGAGCGATAATGTGAGATTTGGGTGTAAACGCCTGTCAGTGAAGTTGGCTGCTTAATATGCAGCACGATGCAGAAGTCTTGATTTGTCCCTGTTTGCTTTACACAGACCTTCTCTGGATCTTTTAAAGTAGTTTGATCGATAAAACTCAAAGCTTTTTGACGTTTTTTTTAAATTATCATTATTTTTCTTTGGACTTTTCCTGCTACTCCACTCATTTTCTGTCCATATTGACCACTTTCAGAGGAATGTCTCCAAACTGAGAATGAACACCACTCCTGAAACGGCCGGGGGGGTAAAAATTTGTCAATAACAACAAATGAATGGACAATCTTTGCAAACCCCAGAAACTAACATTGTGACTGGGATTGTTACATTAGCTGTCGAGCTTTTGGCTCAAAGAGGACATCAATAAAAGCTATATTTAGGCTCCAGAACACGATTGGATGATGATGCACTGTTTAATATCGGTGGTGCAGCAACAGATATTTATACATTTCATTTAAAACTAAAAACTAAAATAATACAGCGATTATTGTGGTTTTAAAAGTGTTAGTGCCAACATTTCCTGTTTTGAACGGGACACATAAAAGAAACAAAGAGGGACCTCCCCTGTAGGCAGCGGCTCGGCAGACAACCTGTCTGTAGCTTTTCCACTGTAGGTTTAAAACGCCATTAGCTTAAAAACAGTAATTAGTGAACGTCCAGCCGGATCTGTCCGTCTTGTTTCAGCCAGCTGACTGACAGTGTGCAGCAAGACGTTTTCATGCCACACGTTAAATGAACTTTAGGGAAAGTGTGAGGGAGACTTTAGCCACTTTAGTTCCCCGCTTTGGAAAACTTTGGTTTTGATACCAATGGCCATCCCGTGCCTGTGGCGTCACCACAAGGCAGAAACCTGCGACGGCATTTTAAGAACATTTTGCTCATGCTAGCATTTTTGGTCAACTTGGCAAAGTATCAAAAAAAAAAAAAAATAGGAGAGGTTTTTAAGTGTTTGGCTCTTTGGTTTTCCACCGTATTCACGTCTAAAGTTGTGCGATTATGGTAAAGTGTCTTTAAAGCTTTGTCCTTTTAATCTGGCCACAGTTAATAACACATTTCATCTGTTTTTGCACCACTTGTGTTTCAGATTCTAACTCGTGGTAATATTAAAGATAAGATGACTGAAGCTAAATCCTGTTTCCGGTGGTGATCTCATTTACGACAGCTGAGACTGGTGCTAAGTGAAAACGTAATCGTCTACTGTTAAATCATGAGTTAGCCGTCAGAGTCAAGACTTAACTAGAAGGCGTCTGAAAATACGAAGCAGGCAAAAAAGACCTAAAACGCAACATGTCGTTGCACTCCTCAAAGAAATTCAAGAACATGTGAGAAACATCGGCATCTATTGGTGTGGAAGGGGTTACGAAGCCATTTAAAAGGCTTGGGGGCTACCGCTGAACCACCGTGAGATCCACATGGAGAAAACATGGACAGCGGGAAGCTTCCCAGAAGAGGCCAGCCTGCCAAAAGTACTACAATAGCCCATTGCTGACGCATACAGGAGGTCACAAAAGAGCCCAGAACAACGTCTAAGACACAGCAGGCCTAGCTTGCCTTAGTCAAAGTCGCTGTTCCTGGTTCAGCGATAGGAGAGAAATGGCCCCGTTAGAGCAGGGGTCACCAACGTGTTGGATACTGACAGCTACTGTCATCGGTATCTGTCATACGAAGAGTCAGAGCTCACCTTGGCTTCATGTAATATAAACATGTTTTTAATGCTTTTTAAATCTATGTAAATACAAGTAGGATGAAAAAGGAAGACCAACTGGATAAAATAGCATTTTAAATTAGGCTCACTGGAGGGTTTGGCTATTTTCTGAACAGGCTTGAGGGCACCAGCATGTGGTCCTGGGGGCCCATGGACGGGCACCATGTTGGTGAGCCCTGCTGTAGAGGGTCCCAGGACCAAAACCCCTGCTGACCAAAACAATAACAATTGTTAAAACACATCTTGATGAACCATCGGAGACAGAGCGAAAGCTGAACGTTTTAAGTTGCTCAGCGGTTCCAGGGCCTGGACAACGATCCACATCAGAGCAATTCCACTAAGAATAACTCAACCCACGTCTGCTGCTTCGGCAATGAAACAACTTGCAGTTTTTTTTGTTTTAAATGACTCGCCCCACTTTGACAACTCCTTACCTTCTAAAAACCATTTAATCTGGTTCGAAACCACAAGTGTCACCAAATAAGTTACAGAAAAGAAAGATTAGCAAGCACCGGCGGGCCAGGTAGATCTCGGCGATGCATACTGCAATAATAATAATAATAATAATAATAACAATAATAATAATAATTAAAAAAAGTCACACCCGCCACCATTAATTATGATGAAATAAACTACCTTTTGCATTTACTATGATGATTACAATTTGTTTGATGACTTAAAACATTTAAATGTGATCCAAGGCTGATTCTCAGGTTTTAGTTCTTGGCCTTCAGTATCCAGACATTTGCTGCCCAGATAAACTTATTGCTTCGATGCATTGACAATGTACCAACTACAATCAAGGGTTGGCATAAAAGGATTTTTGACATATTACCTAATACTTAATACACAGATCCAAATGTGAGACGGCTGATTTTAGGAAGATCTGGACCCCTCTCCTTAAGTAAGTAGGTAAAAGACTTACGGCCATTATACTAAATGTGAGGCCAGATGGCGAAGAAGAAAAACTGGCTAGCTAATGTTTTTCGGACCTTGAATGTCTCTTTTTGCTTTACAAATGTGTTCATGCCACTTCACAGCCAAGTGTAATAGGACTGCGTGCTTTATGTCTATATGTATATGCATAAACAGGTAGAGATACTATTTAATGTTGCCTTGTTGTTCTGTTTGTTGTCTGCGTTAACTTCCAAAATCAATAAAGATCTGATTTAAAAAAACAAAAACCGCAATCCAAGGCCAAATAAATCTGCACTTAGACGTGTTAGGTGACGCCTGGAGGAGTCCTTTCGTGTTGTAAGGAGGTGTTATTATGAGATTACGCTCACATTATGTATGATTTATTTATTTTTATGTGATGTGGGTGTGTGGCTTCGCTGTGACGTAATCCCCCCCCCCCCCCCCAGCTGTAGTTTTGAGGTGACACCTGATGGATGACATGCTTTACTATTCCCCCGAAATGATGACGTCCTACTGAATGGAGATGGAGATTATTGTCGTTTTGGGTTTGTTTTGTTGTTGTTGTTTTTTTTTTCGCTACGGGATTTTTAGAGATCTCGTCTGAAACGCTCGTTTTTTCATTCATCCATAGTGAAAGTCAAGGTCCTCCTCCCTGAGTGTCCTTGTTTGTTCACACCGCGGCGAGGATGCGGGCAGCACAGCCCAGCAGCAGAGAGACATGTTTTGTCAATGAACGAGCAGCAAACGTGAACACAGCAAAGAAAGAGGAGGATGTGGGACTAATAATAATAATAAAAAAGGGGGGGGGGGCGGTTAGGGAACCACCAGGAATGACACAATGCTTTCTTAAAGGGAGGAGGGGGGGCTCGGCAACACTGAACTCCCTCTCCTCAGGTGTAAACAAACGTGACTCGAGAATAAAACATAAAAAATAAAACACAGAGGATTGCCCTTCCTCACCTGCTCTCGTCCCGACCCTTCCTCCAAAATGGGCTCTTCTGCGGCGGCCGTCTCCTCCGCCGTCTGCATTTTCCTCCCCCCGTCTCCTTCCTTCCACCTTACAGCCGACCACGGGCAGCTCCCGCGCAGGTATCGTCCGAAGTCATGGGCCTCCCCGGCGGTAGCGGCGGAGAAGCAGGGAGCACGGTCACCCCATCCGCGGCCGCAAGTCGGTGTCCGATTTCACGATGGCGGGGCCTGCGGCAAGTGAGCCTCATCTGCTGCTGCTGCTTCTGCTGGGTGTCCTTCCCGCGTCTCCTCCGCCTCCTCCTCCTCCCTTCTGACCGGCTCACGGACGGTGCAGTACCTGCTCCATCCTCCGGCTCTCTCTGGGTTGAAGGGTAAACGAGGGAAAAGATCCGAGGAGGAGGAGCAGCAGCCGCAGTCGGAGGAGCCCGTCGTCGTCGACGCGGTTCTAGTAACGGTCACCAACGAACTCCAACGGCCGCCGCTCGCGCACACCGACCGAGCTCCTATAGTCGCGGCACGTGAGGGCGCGCGACCGAGACAGTGCAGGAGAGTCAGTTAACGGACACGAGGCGGAAAATGTGTTTACCCGCGCGCGGACCTGCGAAAGAAGGGGGAAAAAACACGAGAAAAAAAAAATCACGACACACGTTAAACTTTATGCCACATTCCTCGTTAGCCTTTGACGTCACATCCAAAAAAAAAAAAAAAAAAGGACCCACTCACTCACCGATTTTGTGCACGAGAGGTAAACAATTAAAAAAAAAATGTAGTCCTACACCCCCTTATACCGTTCAGCTAAGTTAATAGAGAAAAACGGAATTATTCTCCAACTGGCAACACAACTTTCATTGTAGAGCGCTTTCAGTACACTACCCATAATTCAAAATGCACTAAACACATTGGAGACATGAAATACACATTAAAAACGTGAAACAGCTACAATAAAAAAAATGACTGGTGGTGTCAGAGCTGAGCAGCATGCTGCCTCCTGGTCCTGGTCCATGGGGACGCTGAGTGAGCAGGACACAGATGACCTGAGGGGTCTGCTGAGCATCCATCCATCCATTATCGACAGTATATGTACCCGCTCCTCTATGCAGGGTTGGGAGGGTTTGGGTGCAGAGTATACCCTGTGAAGGTCGTCACTACAGAGGCACACAGGACAAACAGCCACTCATGCAACCACGTAGTGGATGAATTTGGAGAGAACCCACCAATGCATGGGGAAACAAATCAAATTTCACACAGAAAGATCCCAGGCAGGGATTTAAACCAAGGGCCTTCTTGCACCAAGGTAGGGCTGGACGAGAATGTCCAAAACTTACTGTATATCAGGATATAGTTTGTAATTTCATTCGATACAACATAATTACGAATCGATATTGATATAAACAAAATAAAAGCCTCAGAAAGACTGCCAAGAATGGCACAACAGATGCCTGTTCAAACTTACAATTATTTTACCATGTGTATAAAACTCCTCCAGTATAACATTTTAGAAATATTTGCTTTAAAAAAATTAAACGCGGGATTAAATAAAACCCAGAATGTCACTGATAAATGCTGTAATCATAGACTGTGATGCATATTGAAACATTGGAAATGTCATATCACCTTAATTTAACATTTATATTGCAAAATGTATTGATATTGAAATATTGTCCACCCCTACACCAAGGCAACATAAATTCAAACATATCAGCACTGATATTTTAAGATATGGTACAATAGCCTATACGCCCTAATTGGAGGATGGAGGACAATGTATATGTTGCATAAAAGAGGGGTGAAGAAGGCACTTTGAGGAACCCCATGTGATTTATGTTTATTTATAATTACCAGGTGACACATACTCCCGGCTTGCCAGGTAATTGGCAATAACTCTGTCCAGTCCGATCCATAATGTAATCTAACATTCTTTAAATAACTGTTAGGTGAAAAACAAAACATTTTTGGTGTTATTTTGCCAACAGTCCAGGGTCAAACATGCAAGTGCATGTCAATAATTTAGAACATATCAGAAAAGTTGATATATTCCAGTAATTGAATTAGAAGTAGTGAAAAGCTAACCAAAACCAAACGTTCTGTTTCTAGATTATGCTGTGGCCATGTTATAGTCTACACTACTATTTAAAAACAGCTAAATTAGCAGTATATTCCAGCAAAGATTAGCTGATCATTTAGATTACTGCCTACTTCATCCCTTCTTATACGCTCAACCCTGAATGTTGGGTGATGTAATTATTATCTACGCCCTGCCCAGATTTTTGTGACAGGGACAATAATGTGCCCAGTCAGATGATGGTGCCAAACACATTGTAGATAAAGAAAAAAAAGATCAGATGATGAGCAGAATAAGAAAATCAACACCGTAGAGTGTTTTAAGGAAACAGGGTGAGGCAAGATGTGCTGTTTTTCTCTCAGGCATAATGAGAATACAAAAACAGCATTGATATTCCAGTGAGAAATCATTCGTTATTTTCTTCTTCTCCCCTTGGGAGCGGACGGTATAATGTTGCCCCATGAGACTTGAGTGAAAACTGTACATCACTGAGTGGAACAGTGGTCTGAGTAAAGATAGTAAGACAGGGAAGTGTGCTTTTCTGTTTGATTCACCCGTGATGAGATTTCATACTTTCATAGATTCCATGTTTGTGACCTACCGTCAGTTCCTTTACAATACTTTATAGTTGCTTGCACTTTAAACTTCCCAAAGCTCACAGCACTCATTGTTTTTATTTTATATAGGTGTGCTTGTGGAAATTGTGGGGCTATGCCACCCAACGTTGAAAATGAACGCTGCCTGGAGACTCAGCAAGTCAAAATCAATGCAACAGCTACATTTTCAATACATGTGTAACTAACCTGTACACCAATTTACCCAGACTAACCAACCATAAACAGCATCAAACTAACATGACATTACTCTGTATGAAAATACCCCTTGCCTTACCGTTAATTCTCTGTTGCTTTAGAACTTTAGATTAGTTTATTTATTACTGATCTAGCGTGTAACAGTTTTATTTGTCACTCTCACACCCCAATTTCCCCATTGTGGGACATTAAAGGTATTTACCTTATTTACCATCCAGGTTTCTACCCAGTGTCCTTAAATGTATACACTTTACAAAACCCATACAATATGCAGAGTTGACTATGGGGGCTTGCGTTTCCAGGGAAAGGTAAAGTATGTATGATGAGAACATCCTTTTGCTCAATGCATATATTTAAATCTTAAAGGAGCAACAGGAAATACGACACCTAGTGTTGGAAATCGGAATAACGCATACACAATGATCGCCACGGATAACATCCATTTGTTCAAAGGTCCTGCTGCTGTGAAACCCCGCTGAATTTTTACTTCCACATGACAGGTACATGATGTTGTGTTCTGTATTATTTCTGCTCCACTTCTCTTACTGGCTTCCATGTTAGGAGGCTGCTGCTCTTTTGCCAAGAAAAAATACCAAATGCTACGCTGTTTTGGGAACCCTGGGAACTCTCATATGATTGGCTCAGGAACCAGGAAGTAAACACTGACTACACACTGAACCAAAGTAGTTCTGGACCTTAGCTCTAGGTTTGAAAGGAGAAAACGTGAGTAAGACATTGATGGAGAGGACTGATTGTTTATAGGGAATGCTACTACCATCCCAGGTGACAAATGAGAATATTTTAGGTTGATTTTACAGTAAATATCTTACTTATAGCTCCTTTAACTTAATTTTTTGTCATATGTAACCAATGTCCTTTTAAAATATTTGCTATAATTATATTGAAATGCCTCAAAAAGTTTACTTACTATGTATGACTTATCTCGAAAGACAGCCGATGTCAGACATAAACACCAAACATGTATACAAAAGGATATTTATTACAAGTAATACAGTATAAATTTTAATCATTACAAATATGTACCTATAGCAGTTTTGTGAGTTGGTGTTGGGGATTTCTTGAGTACATGATCAGAGTTGTCATCCTATGATGTGTTTTGCCCTGCGGGATCGTGCAGTTTCCTGACCAGCAAGGACCATATGTTGGCTTCAGACTCCCTCCCCTTGGCTGAGGAGTGACACGAACGGGCTAATCATCTGCTCCTATTCCAGATATTCATGTCCTGAGGAAAGGTCTGGAGGGACGTCTATTTGGAGGAGTTGCACCCAATACGGTTCAGGGTCCCGAAAGACCTCTCCCATAATCAGACACGTCAAGTCTTCCACATATCCTGTTAATAATCACACAGTCAGATTTCTAACCTTGGACATAATTTAAGTGTATACTTTTTTATTATGTACAGTTTTCTCTATGTAGTGTTCAGTTAGTCTAATAAATGTATATGTATATAAACTCACGGAAAGTTTCCTGTGTTTTAATGGGTTTTACCCTGCACTCGACCTTGTGAGATTTTGAAAAACATCCTCTGTGACGAGGATCCTCGGAGGATGTTGACGCCTGGTCTCGTGTCGTGTTTTCGTTAAAATGTAGAGCGGCCAGGTAGAGTCTTGTCAGGAAAAAAAAGCAACATAAAAATAATGGCATAAACGATCAACATTCTGAAGTACGATAAATGATTTACCTGCAAAGCACTCCAAGGAAAGGATACACTACATTTTTAGGAGCAAATCTCAAGATAACGCGGTGAAATCCTTCTAACGCAGAGGCTTGGTGGTGGGGAGCGAGTTTGGCAACGTCCTTGAGAACCTTTTTGGTACTCAGCACCTTCTCCAGCTGGTAAAATGCTGGCGTTCCTAAAAAAAAAAAAAGTTAAAACTGATTATGTAGTATAATGAAAACATCTGACATGACATGAACCCATTTTACTCTGTGTGCTAAAACTACCTGCTGTCAGCCATTTATTATGGTCTTTGGTTTGGCGAGCTGAATGAAGACAGGCAGGGAAGAAGGGGTCCTGGTGGATGTGGACGTCCCGTACGTGGTTGAGGATGGAGGTCCACTTGGCCACTCTTTCTGGTCCTGTTGTGGATGTCGCCGCAGTCCAGTATATGTGATTTTTTATAGCAGGAAGCCACTTCTTCAGGCTCTGGCAATCTTTCTTTTTACATATCTTGCCCAATTTCTTTGAGATTCCTAAAATTAAAATCTGTTTTTGTCAATATGGCCCATGAACGCTACTCAATATGAAAAATTTGAATTGAAAGTACTACACAAGAATACACCTTTCTCCATGCGCCAGACATTGTAATATTGATTTATGCCGTTTTCCCTCAGAAACTTCTGAACCTGTGGGTGTCGGTCAGTCACTATGCAGTCAACATTAACCCCGCGCTCCTTCAAAAATACGAGGCCTCTCTTCAGACCCTCCTTCTCCATGTTAGAGGTGCCGCCTACCTCACTGCTCTATAATAAAAAAAGATGACAAACATGCCTGGAAGCAGAAGTTGCCACATGTGTAAAGCTTGCATGTTGACTATATAGAAATCACCTTGTTGTGATTTTACTGTCAGAATAACTTCTACTCACCTGAACTAACTGAATATCGATCACAGTGTTGGTTTTCAAGTCCATCATTGTGTAGCTACAAAATTTGGCAGAGTGACCTATAACAACACTTTTGTAGTAAACCTTCTTTGACACATATTGATCACATATTAAAGTGTGTGTAATTAAACTACCTGGAGAGTCGGCTCTCATGCCACCTACAATGGCGTTTTCCATACTAAGGCGCTGCAACATGCCATCTTGAGACGTCTTCCATTTGTGGACAATGGCAGGTTCGACATATGTACGAGCGTGTCGACGGAAGGCGTCATAAAGGAGCGTTTGCAGGTGCATGGCCCTGAAGACCTGATGGTACACAGACGACATATACGTTCCGGTAAATTCAGCTGAAGCTGTCATAAATGAGATCTTTTCATTTGCTTTTTTGAATTTTGATGTCACAACTGTGAACAACTTTACTACCTTTTGAACTGTAATATATGATACCCCGGAGAGATAGACCGCAGCTGAGAGATGAAGATTGCCAGCTGGAGTGCTATTAAGCAGTGGTTGGCTGTTCCACGTTCGACTGAACTCACAATGGATGCACTTCTGTAACACTGCGACGAATGTCCCGAGGCGTCGGGTTTGAATGGTGCAGGGGCGCTTGCACACAGGACACTCCTGGAACAGCTCCTTAATGCTGATCTCATATACAATGTATTTTTTCTCCTGATGGACTGGAGTCGGTGTAGCGTCTCTGTAAATTAACAAACACAAACTCGTGAAATGCAGCAGGTTTCAAGTCATAACAATGTCTCCAATAAGAAAATTAGTTACCCACAAAATATCTGCTGAGTCCGCAGGATCATGGGTGGCGTCCAGCCCTTGAGAAGAGACTCTGGAAGTGCTGCCCTCGAGCTCAATGTCCATGTCCTCCATAACACCAGGTTCCTTCACAGGTGTTGATGTCACCGTAGGCGGCGGTGCAGCGAAGGCTAGACTTGTCACGCCAACACCAGTGTGTTTGGTTGAAAAAGTCACCTGGACACCTTATTGGATACAGAAAATCTAAATGTATAAACTACGGTACAAATTCAAGCACCAATGGTGCATCCTTTGCTCAGTGGTTATAGGGCTGTAGCCAGGGGCGGTTCTAGACAGGGGCCAACAGGGGCCCATGCCCCTGTAGAAATGGTCCTGGCCCCTGTTATGGCCCCTGTACTAAAGACATAACATTAAATACACTTTTCATAATTATTTGCAATGGCAAAGAAACCATAACTGATTGGTTACTTTGACCAATTTTATTTTTTTACCTATACAGTTTTACTCTAAGAAGGGTTTAAAAATTAAGATGTTTCACGTTTAGCTTTAGCCGTATTGAGTTGGGGGCAAAGTTTTCAACTGCTAGATCAGGGGTCTGAAACCTGCAGTTCCAAAACCACAAGTGGCTCACTTAATATTATTACACAGTTAAATATTGCCATTTTATTGTTTAATTTTTTTGTTCTGTGCCCCTGTGAAAAAACACTGGCCCCACCTTGGCCCCCCTGGTAAATTTGGTCTAGAACCGCCACTGGTTGTAGCCTTTTCTGCACGGGTTGTTGAACTGTGCTTTTACTTTTTACATAAATTGTATTATCCATGTCTCCAAATGCAATTTCTAAGTAGTTGTTCAGTGTGGACTACAGTAACATAAAGCAAAAACAGCTACAAACTTCATGAACACTAATCCACAACATTTGAGAGAAAGTACACACCTTTGCTTCTGAAGGTAGGTGGGAGAGTCCGCTGAGATAGCTGTGTACCAACAGTCCGTTTCTGGATCTGTGCTGGTTCTGTTTGGCAACCTACTTCTCTTGTCGTTGGAGATGCTGTAGCCTGTAAGAAAAGGGACGAGGGATAATTAATGCCTTTTTTATAATATATGGAAAAATACATTCGTTATTTCCCCAGTTTTTGAGAACAAATTTGAGTGAACAGTTGAAAACGTCACAGCCTGACAACATAATTTCACAACATTACATATAATTTCAACCTTGCCCATTTAAAAACGTCTTCTCCAAATATTAATTTGAATTTAAGACTTTTCTCAAAGTAATTGTGCAATTGTTGTAAATTAAGAAACACAGGATGATCATATGGTGGCAAGATATCCTGACATTAAATCTGGGGATATTCCCAGATTCTATATATAAAAAAAATGTCTTCAAGATTAAATGAAGAGACTGTGACAGCTATATTTTTTTACCAATATTTAAGCAACAAAAATGAACAGGAATGTGTTTCTCCTCGCTGTTTTTGTTGCACTTCCAAAGACTATAATGAATAAAGCAATAGTAATGGTAATAGATTGATGAAAAAGGGAGGAGGGGGTTCAAATTTTATTAACCCAGTCTTGTACATCCTCTTCTCTCCTTTTTGTTTCCATCAATCATCTGCTCTTTTCCTCCTTTTTGCTTTGTTTTTCTACGTCTTCCCATTTTCCTCCTTCACTTCTTTTTTCTCAGTCTGTATATTTATTGTCTGTCTAGTTAAACCTTCAATCAGTCATCCTATTTTTTTAATTTCTTCTCATATATCAGTGCGAGACATGATATAATCACAATCCTCTAAAAAAAAACATTAGAACCTATACCACACTTAACATTTGTAATTTAGTAAAATAATAAAGAGTTTGGTTTCAGACCCTGCAGAAGTTTATCATTTAGTGATAAGAACCAGGGGATCAGCTCAGTATTATATTATTATAAAAAACATTGTTTTTACTATATAACAAGTTCCCTCGGCCATTGAAATGACAAAAAAAAAATGCTATATTCAAAACAAAAACAAAATTTCGTCATACAACAGACGAATGCACATTTAACTTAAGACTTAGACAAACTTTATTGTGATTTTGTACGCACAGAGTGCATACAAAACGAAATTTCGTTGCATACAGCTTACGACAATGTAATGAGATTTCAATTGAAATAACATTACAATATTGAGTGCAGCAGTGATAAGAATATACAATGCATGAGAAAAGCAGTTTTAAAAAAAGTGTGCAGAAGAATGTTCAACCATGTTTATAGTGCAAAGATAATGGTGCAAAAAAGGCATCAATTTGAAAAGTTCAATTTTGGCAGTGCAAAAATAATGATGCGAGATGACCATAAAGTTCAAAAAAGTTAACCAGGAGATTATCTTTCCCTCCATCATCAGTTTCTGTGGTTACTGACTTCATTTTGATTTCTGGAGCAACTTTAAAATGTCCAAACTGAGTAAACAAACGCACAGTCTAAGCCTGAAAGTCTGTGTTCACAAATCGCAACAATTCATCAGCAAAACCACTCGTAAGTAGTTCATAAAAACAAATGTTTTAAGTTCTATAATATCTAACATTGGATGAACCCTTGTTGCCACTGCAGGCAGATGTCTCCCTCCCTTCCTCTCATGCAGCAGCTACCCCCTGTGCTCTAGTCTATCGTGTTGTTGTTCGTTTTGCTCAAAGGAGGCTGGCTTATTTGCACTTCCATGCTCATCTTAGGTGAAACAAACCAGATCCCGCCCCTCCACCATGCTTCAAAACAGATCAGTAGCCTATTGCTAGCGTTAGCTTCTGCTGAATGGCTAATCTAGTTCAGGCAGGACAACAATGCAAGACACGCGAGACAACAATCACTAAATACTCACAGCTCCGTCCTCTGCAGATTTCCTGCGGACTGTTGGGACAGAGTTTTCCCTCAGCCGAAGTCTTCTGGCAAATCCAGCAGTGTACTGTCGGTAGTTTTCAAAGGAGTCCTCTGTGAAGTGATTGGCACAAACTACAACTTTCTTAGGCAGCGTGGCTGGGACGTTGCCGTCAAAAATGAAATGAAGCCACGCAGCTCGGTTCTGCACGGCAGGGAGAACGTGCACGGACACATGTTGTTTATTGCAGCCAACTACATAACATTTGTCCTTCCCAGCAGCCATTGTGCAGCGCGCGCGCACACACACGGTCTGGTGGTGAAACCAGCGGACCAAACATGCCACTGAATGAAGTGGGAGGAGCTATCTTGGGTTGCTAGGTGAGGGGCTGGGGTTGCTAGGTGAGGAACAGTGTCCACGCGGATTGTGACGTAATAATCAGGAGGTTTTTCAACCAGCGCGTTTTACTAACAGCAACTAAAGATTTAGATACTTCCTAAAAACAGCTGGATTGGTTTGGTTTCTAGCACTTGCAGAGTTTCTAGAAGCGGTAGAGGACAAAATGGAAGCACGAAAATGTGCAAAAATTTAATTTTGCATAAAAGCTCACCTTTAATTTAATTGTGTAACCTGTTTTTGTCATTAGTGCATATTTAATTAATCTGTAATTTTTGTTCTCCCAGTTGCTGCCTGGATTCCCTCTAGTATTTACTCTTTCGGTGTGAATAGTCATTTTCTATCACTCCCTCCAATTTAGTTTCCCAGACGGCTCTGTTGCATCCAGTTAACTGATTTAGTTTCGATGCCACTGATCATCATTCTCAGAACATAAGTATCTTTATTTTCTTAATTTCTTGACAAATCCTCCAGTTCTAAGACCCAGCCTGTTCTCTTTTTGTCTAATCTTGTATCCTCCTCTTTCTGGCTCCATGCAGGTCCCATTGTGTCCTTGAAAAAAAATAAAAATATTTATTACGATTCTGTGTTTGCCTTGCTGAGCTATTGTACCTTTTGTTTTGTTGTTTTTTTTACTTATTTTGCTTAAAACAATCTTCAAGAGACTGAACAGGACAATCTACCTCAAGACACAAACTATTTAAATTGTTACTGTTTTAAACAATCAGACCAGTAACAACCAATATTCTCAGTATTTTGGAAAATCAATTGATCAAACTAAAACTGCATGGTGTGGTGATAAAGGATAGCTCTAAATGCTTCAGATGCAGTTAAAAAAAAACACCCTGAAGCTCAGCATAGTGATTTCAGAGAGAGATTTTAATCTTTGTTGTTGCTCTATTTGTTAGTAAATAGAGGGCTTTTGTGTATATTTACCATAACTCGAGCAAGTGACCAGAAGTACCATATTGTGCATATGTGCAATGAGTAAAAAATGAGAAACAATGGAAAGGAGTTATTGGGAAAATAAATTAGCAGGAATTGTAGACGTCACAGATGTGGCATACATAGATATGGACAATGAGACTGATAAAGGAAAGACTTAAGTTATCTCAGGGCAGCCAACACACTAAGGCAGATAATACCTGAGTGGAAACATGTTTTTCTACTGACAACAATGAGTGGAGCGTGAAGAAGAAGACTGACTTCTATAAAGACTCATGTGACCCGCATTCGGGGCTAGCTCTTGCTCATTCCTTCTTCCTGTGTCCATACTTGTTAATCGGGCCTCAGTACTTATCTGTATCATTTCTCTGGTTTGTTGAGATTGAAAGTATTAAAGTACAGTTTCTGTTTCAAGAGTCATTTCCTACAAAATAAGCATTCAATGTGTGACGGCTTCTTTTGGGTAAAAGCTCCACACAGGATCCAGAGGCGTCTAACAAGGGCCGGTGGCTTTTAACACCTTAAAAGGTAATGCTAGTCGCTCTGGTTTGTACTCTGAATTTGTAGGTAGAAATACACGCAGCACATAAATGAAGCATCGACAAATCGCTACACTAGATCATTTCCAATAAAGCTTATGTGTTCAATTCACCACCTAAGGATGTATATATGTCTGTGATAAACACCCAGCAGAGGTGCGAAAAGAAAACAAGTTAAAGTAACCCTAACCCTGTAGATTGGGTTGGTTTTGACTGTCACATTACTGTGAGGCATTCTAGGACGGTCTACTGGCTCTTACAGTAGCTGCATCAATTATCGACATCTTGCTTTGTGATAGTTCCCATCTAATTGGAAATTAAACGAGTCCCTAACAAATATTATTTACACTTCAGATTCCAGTTTTATTTTTTATATTTTCAGAGCTCATACAGACAGGTACATGTAATTAGAGGTTATGACATCCTCCAGATTCCTCTGTTATGAGACCAGTTAGTTTTACTTTATGAAACTGATGAGTATTGATTTCAGCTAGAGCTGCAAAATAAATCGACTTGCAATCCTTATCGCAGTATCAGTATGTGAAATACTGCAAATGCAAAGGCCTCCCTGTATGCACCAATGGATACCAGATTTAAAGTGTCAGACAATCCCAGTACGCATATCAATAATATATTTCGGCAGTTTGATGGATGCATTCAGTGGCTGAAATGACATTGAATGACATTTAATTAAAAGAAAAGTGGTAGGAAAACAGGGGGTAATCATATTTGATATTGCAATTTTCAGCAACAAAAACACATTTAACTAATTTCCTGGTATCGTGCAGCTTTAATACATATATAAATTAAAAAAAAACCCTGTTTGAGAAAGCTGTTCATTTTACACAAAATGACCACATGGCGCACTTTTGATCTCCGATTCCGGGAAGACAGCCAAGCTGCCTTCAGTGTTTTCCTCCAGCAAAGTGTCCTTTTCACAGCAGAATTATTGACTCTAAATTGTGTGGAAATTGCTTCCTAACCAGGCGAGCAGCTGTGCCGGCGCCTACACCACCAGCTCAAAACCATGAGTTAATTGATTTCTTATTCTGAGATGACTTTACGGGCGAGTCTGCATTGGTCTCTGTTTCTGTTGAGTCATCTCCGTGATGCACTGGCCAACCTTTCGAAGGTGTATCCCATATCTCCTCCCTGGGAAAGGCTCCATCCTAATCCTGCAGCTCTTAACAACTTGAAGCAGGTGTGCAAAACGAATAACTGTTTCTATTCTGGATTCATCGACAGCACTAATTATTTTTGCTTCGTATTAGTTCAGGTTCCTTCTCCCTTTTCCCCTGAACGCAACAGATCTGGAAATATTACCTTTTGTCGTGTAACAACAAATCTAATTGTCTGCCTAAAGTTTCTAACATGGCTTGTTGAA
Source organism: Fundulus heteroclitus (assembly GCF_011125445.2). Taxonomy (NCBI): domain Eukaryota; kingdom Metazoa; phylum Chordata; class Actinopteri; order Cyprinodontiformes; family Fundulidae; genus Fundulus; species Fundulus heteroclitus. Next base: position 23,564,651 of record NC_046374.1, on the reverse strand, counting down.
GTGATTTGAAGACAAAATGGTTTGTACTCTGAATTTAGCTTTAATATCCTCTTTTTCACCAGGAATGTCTAAAAATATGGACCAAAAAATGAAATGAGGCATCAAACAGTAGTCTGTAGAGCAAGATTTGGTGTCTAGTATATTAAGGACCATAGAGAGTCTAAATAAGATAGATTTAGGACATTTACAGATTCAAGTTTTAGAAAATATCCAGTTAAAACTTGGAGCATCAGATAAATAGTCTGATGAAAAAGAGAACTCCTATAGTGATTGAGCACATTTGCAGTGTATAAGTCACAAACCAATATATTATATAGGTAAATGATTATATAAGTATATTTTTTACTTCTTCCTCCCTAGCAGGATTCAGAGTGCGGTGTTGATCTCTGCAGATAGCCTTACCTGTCTGTGTGAGTAAACGGGGAACGCTAGCTATCATGACATCTTCTCCCTTTTCTCTCTCTTAGATCTCTGTTTGGGGCTCTGGAAGCAGGTTTGGTGCAGGATATTTGCATTATATTTATTTTAATTTGAAATAATCCAACGTGCATATATTTAGATAAAAGATACAAAATATGTCAGCAATGTGAAAAAGAGAAAGACCACAGAATTATTCTTGTTAATCAGGATTATATTTTCAAAACTCAATTCAGACTCAAATCAGCTCCAAATAATTAGAAAAGTGGTGGAAGACTGGAGAATACATCCTGTTCTTGTGGCCTGAAAGGAATAAAAACATTGTTAACAGTGTAAACCCTAAACATGTATGACATATGGTAATTTTTATATAGCATGATTTTCACCTGTGTGTAACTGAGATCAGGGAGTTGAAGGCTTGTCCATGTGATTTCCTGACACTCCCTTTTTGCAGGCCCTCATGGACTTCTCCACATAAAATCCGTCAGCAAGGATGAGTGATAGCATGTAAGGAATTCTGTCTCTGTCAAGTTTTCTCCACAAAAAACCTTGATCTGTGCCACTTTGTTCCGTCATTTGTCACCTGAATACAGGTCAAACACTGACTTATGCAGCTTATTCACAGAGAACGATACAAAGGATATTAGCAGTGACAGGCAGGTAGAGAATGTCAGTCTCAGTGTGGACGGCTATGTCCTGGAAGACGTACTTCTTGGACTCGGTTTGGTCACACATGGCAAACAGCTGAACCTGCAGTTCCACCTGCAGACCTGCGGCCACCTATGAAGACATTAAGCTGACAGAGTGAAAGGAGCATTCCCTTTATTCAATATCAACAGGTTCAATGTAATTCAACCCGGAATTATATCAAAATCTGCTAGGAATAAAAAGTTTAATCGTGATTTTTTTTTTACCCATTATACAGCTAGTGAAGTTTGAACTGCAAACCTACCAGCCTTTGGTTGTAGATGACTCTGAGGCCTGTGGCTGGAGGAGGCTGTTTCACACTGAACCTGACAGCAGGAGATTGGAAAACAAATGCATGCAGATCAACCGTCTTCCTTTTGAACATAAAGCTTCGCCGCAAACTGCTTCTTCCCACTTGGATTCCCGATTTGTTTTCTGATGGTTTACCTGCTGGGGCTGAATCCCAGATTCCTCATTAACACAGTGACGGTTGAGTAGCTGCCCTCCCGCTGCGTGCCAAAGTCAACACTCGGTGGAATAAGCTGGAAGCCCCTCAACACTGCGCTGGGATCAGCCAGGGAAGCAGTTCCACACCTCCTGCTCACAGGTCCTCCCACGGTCAGGAGCTGGGATCACGAGGTAAGGGTATGTGCTACGTCAGTCTCTTTTGCCTTGTTGTGAGTTTTCACCCTTAAGTATCCCATCTGCCTTTGCTTTATTTGTCACACTTAAGAGTTTTCAGATCAAACACCGTTTAATATTTAACAAATACGACTTGAGTGAAACTTGTTTGGAGGAGCTCTCCAAACAAGTCAGGGAAAAAGCTGTTTAAAAGTAAAAGTCAGGGTGGGGTTATGATGAAATATCAAAATCTTTGATGTTCTCCAGGAGCACCATCACACCCATCATCTTCAAATGGAAATACTACTGATCGCCATTTACACAGCTTCTTCCCACAATCTGTGATTGCTTTGAACAAAGCATCTTAAACTAGGCACTTGTATGTATGTATGGATTTTATTGTACAGCATTTTTATATGGAGCATTTTTAATATTGAGGCTTCATGTGGCTTTGTTTGTCTGTTTTCTATATTGTGTCCTCTGATGTGTTTACGTTGACTTTGCACTCTGAGCTACTTGCAAATTTTTTTCCAATGCAGGTAAAAACTGCAAATGGCTAATAAAGTGAATCTGAATCTGAATTCTGAATCTGAATTCAGCGTTCCTTGCCAAAGGAAAGCACCTGGTTCCAAAGCAAACCTGCAATAGTTCACTCTAAAAAGTGCTGACTTTAGGGGGGGTGGATCAGTTATGAATGCTGCATGTTTTTTGATTCAAAGTTCAAAGCTGTGAGCATGTTGTGTAGATGAAATGGGGCAGACTCTCAATCCATTTTAAATCCAGGTTCTAAGGCAACACAACAGGAAAAATGCCACGGGGCGGGGGTCAATGCTTTTGCAAGCCATAGGTGGATACAGATGGAAAAGGTTTTTGTGTCAACGCTTTACTTTATCTGATATTAAATGGACCTTAAATGAAAAAAATACTACGAAGGAATATCTTAAAGTTATCGGAGGACACTACAGGCGCAGTTCCACCGAGTTTTCTCGGTTTGGCTCGGCCGCCTCGGCTCCTCCCTACAGTTTGTGTTTCTATCGCCCCAGAAATGGCAGGAGGAGGGAAACGCCTCTTGGCTTTCAGACTTTGCCCATTATGAGCTTTATGAGGGGAAGAAATTTAAAAAGTCAGGTGAACTAATAACAAGTGTCCTAAGACAACCTCTTTGAATGCAGAATTAGAAAGCAGGAAAGCAGTGGTGGTCTGAAAAAAAAAAAAAAAAAAAACAAGAAGCTGAAGAGATACCTTGATCCTACTGGGTTTTCCTGTCATATCCACCTGGACTGACTTATCCTGCCTGGAGGCGCTCCTCAGACTGCTTTCACCTGGAAATGAATCACACAGAAGGAAAACTGACTATATCTGCAACACATGAAGTCTGGACTTCACAGGACATGCTTTCTCAGTGTTAGTGAGAAAGAGAGGTTAATGCATCATTCATCATTCATCCTGGCATTGTTTAGAAGAAAACTAGAGCTTTTGACTAAAATGTCTCTGCAGCATTGAGTTCTGTCCCTGGCGCCTTTATAGCGCTTTATCACCATCTTCTTGTTGAAATGAAGGCAGTGCCCTGCGGCAGTATGTCACTTGAGGGGAGATTGCTAAATGAGGATTTGTTAGACTATAAAACAGGAGAGGAAAGCAGGGGACAAACCATCAGGGTGAGTTGTGAGGTTCGTGTCTCTCCTTTCAGGCATCCGCTCACCTCCTGCAGCCCGACTAAAAACAAATAACTGCTATGAAGCTGTGTGCTTTTAAACCGACGATCTCCGTGTGGAATGAAGCAGGTAAAACACAGATGTAGGCTCTGTTGTACCTTTCTGACTGAGACGGCATTGGGGTTAAAGTTTGTGGAGCTGCAGTGACAAAAATAACAAATATTTTACAGCAAATACAATTAAACAAGTTATGCTCTTGCTAAATAACTTACTGCTTTCATGTGCTGCCCAGGCACTGTCCGACTTGGTGATGGGGGGTAGATCCTGTGATCGACTCCTCGCGTTGGCCGCTTGGCCCTGTAGCAGACTCTGGACAAGCAGGCAGCTACTCACTGAACTTGAGAAGACTAACGCTAACATTAAGCATGTATATATGAATGTACTGTATCGTAATAAAACACAAAGTACTTGGTATAATGGACGGTTTTCTAGATGGAAATAGGGAACGATAATCTTCTTCCTCAGAGCCTCTCTGCAAGCCTTCTCCTCACGGATCTCCTGTCTGAAATACAACACCAAGCAGGAAAAATTACCCATAAATCAGCTGCATTCGCAGATGCATACAATTTTAATAAGATCAGTACAATAATTTGAACTTTCATCCATAATAATGCGGTGAAGGAACATAATGGAAATATTTGTCTTTGAATGAATAATCAAGACAAAAAAAGCAGGAAATTAGACGATATTTCTGTGTGTGATGACTTTCTACAGACGTCCTGACAGTTTAATCGAGACGGCAGGTCATTAAACACTTGTTAAGTGTTGCAAACGACACTAACATGAAAAAAAAAAGAAAATATTTCACCTTCTGGAGACAAGAAACACATGAATCTTGAAAGTAGGGAAAATAAATCAATCACAATCAGCCGTTCTATTGTATTTCAGAGGAAAATAATTTCAAACACAAAAACAAAGCAGCATTGTCGTTAATGGGCGATGACTTAGTGTAACAGCGGGAGCGTGACTTCCGGTTATAAACAGAAAACCCTTTGAGAGCAAGGCTCAGCTTCGCCTTCCAGCAGGACCGTAAACACACAGCCAGATCTACAACTGGAGGGTTTAGAATGGCCTAGTCAAAGTTCAGACCTAAATCCAACCCTAAAAGCCTCGGACTGAAATACAAATGCATGTCACACTTTTCCCTTGTAAAAACTTTGAAGACTTATTTTTTTCCTAAAGCTTTTTATTGACGTCCTGCTTACGGTTGGACTTTCACATAAAAACTGAACTTTGTAAGAAGCGTAATAATATTAAAAACATGTGTATATACCCATGTGTTTTTTTTCACCATCCTCAGTTTTTATTTTTTTATCGTTGGCTGCACAGCGACACACCTGGTAGCACTGTTGCCTAACAGCAAGAAGGTCCTGGGTTTCAATCCCGGCCTGGAGCATTTATGCACGGGGTTTGCATGTTCTCCCTGTGCATGTGTGGGTTCTTAACCCACCGAAGTCCAAAAACATGACTGTTAGGGTGGTTGGTCTCTCCAAACTGCCCTTAGTGAGTGTGTGCACTGCAAAAACCGATCTAAAAATAAGTAAAATGTTCTTAAAAGTTTGTGTTTTTACCCTAGATTTGAGCAGGTAAATAAGATTATCTGCCAATGGAATGAGTATTGTGACCCCTAAAATAAGATAATTAGATATACTGCACTTGAAATAAGATGATGGAGATGAGTTGTTGCAGATGATCTTATTTACCCGCTCAAATCAAGGAAAAATACACAAATTTTAAGAACATTTTACTTATTTTTAGTTCCGTTTTTGCAGTGTGTGCATGATTGTTTGTCCTGCATGCGTCTGTGTTGCCCTCTAATGAACTGGCCCA